>NC_053023.1:68108370-68291869 GCF_003073215.2 Triticum urartu | reverse complement strand
ATGTCGAACCAGCATTTTTTAATCCGAAAGGCATCCGTACGAAACAGTACGTGCCACATGGAGTAATAAATGCGGTCTTCTCCTCATCCTCTTCTGCCATGAAGATCTGATGATATCCTGAGTATGCGTCAAGGAATGAAAGCAAATCACATCCGGCTGTGGAGTCAACAATCTGGTCAATGCGCGGCAAAGGAAATGGGTCTTTGGGACAAGCTTTGTTAACATCAGTGAAATCGATGCAAAGTCTCCATTTCCCGTTTGCCTTGCGCATGACTACAGGATTGGCCAACCACGTGGGATGGAGCACTCCTCTGACAAGGCCTGCTGCTTCCAGTTTCTTGATCTCCTCCGCAATGAATTCTTGGCGCTCCACTGCCTGCTTCCTGACTTTCTGCTTGACGGGCCGCGCATGAGGACAAACGGCAAGGTGGTGCTCAATCACTTTCCTGGGAACACCGGGGATGTCAGACGGCTGCCATGCAAACACGTCGACATTCGCCCGCAGGAAAGCAACAAGCGCGCTTTCCTATTTAGGGTCGAGCGTGGCACTGATGGTGAAGGTACCACCAGTGCTGTCCTCCTTGGCGGATACCTTCTTCGTCTCTAGCGGATCCGCCATCGTCTTCTTGCACTTGCCGGTGGAGCTCGATGGTGCGTCCTCGACGGCAGCGCAGCACTCCGAAGAGGTGCGCTTGCCGGAGTGGGCATCAGAGCTCTTGCCGGACTTGGTCTTCTTGCCGGTGGAGCTCGATGGTGCGTCCTCGACGGCAGCGCAGCACTCCGAAGAGGTGCGCTTGCCGGAGTGGGCATCAGAGCTCTTGCCGGACTTGGTCTTCTTTCCCCCGGGAGCTTCAGCGGAAAGTGGATTGCGATCTGCCGTGGCTGCTGCTTCCCGGTAGATCTTGTCGGCACAGATAAGAGCATCCTTCTTGTCGCCAGGGACAGAAATGATGCTTATCGGGTCTGGCATCTTCAGCATGTTATATGCGTAGTGAGAGGCTGCCATGAACTTGGCGAGTGCTGGACGGCCAAGTATCCCATTGTAGGGCAATGGGATATCGGCAACGTCGAATGTGACCTTCTCAGTCCTGAAGTTTAGCTCGCTGCCAAATGTTACCGGCAGCGTGATCTTCCCCTTCGGCTTGCTCCTTCCCGGGTTGATTCCTTGGAATGTGCCGGTCTCTTCGAGCTCGCTTTCAGGGATTTGGAGTTTCTGGAGCACAGCGGAGGAGATCAGGTTCAAGCCGTCCCCGCCGTCAACTAACATCTTAGTGACCTTGAGGTTGCAGATAGTTGGCGAAACCAACATCGGCAGGCACCCTACCGCAGTTGTGCGATCAGGGTGGTCCTCAATGTCAAAGATGATAGGCGTGCTGGACCATTTTAGAAGCTTGCGCGATTCGACAGGCGGTTCCGCTGCATTGACTTCCCGCGCCCATTGCTTGAGTTGGCGGTGTGAAGCGTGCAGAGAAGCACCGACGTCAACACACAAGACCTCTGTGGCTTTATGAAACTCCTGTTCACTGTCCTCAACATCTTCCATGTCTTCGTCGTCGTCGTCTTCATCGTTGTCGCGGCCGCGGGGAGGCCTGTCTCCTTGCCACTGCTTGGCCTTTCCGCGGCGCCCTCCCCGTCCGGCGCGCTTCTTGCCGGGTTCTTCAGCACCCCCTTGGGCTGTCTCCTTGTCGCGCCGCTCGTACTCAGCTCTTTGCTGCTGGACGAGCTGCTCGACTTTCTTGCAGCTCCGGAGGTCATGGCCCTTGGTGCGGTGAATCTTGCAGTATTGGTTGTTGGAGCCATCCTGCTTGTCGGCAGCCGCCACAGCCTGGCAGTTGGTGCATGCGGCAACCTCCTTGCCGGAGCTGCCGACTTTGGCTCGCTTGGCGCCGCCGTCGCTGCTGGACTGCTCAACGACCAGCACCTCTTTGTTCTGCTTCTTCCTGTTGTTGCGCCGCCGGTTTTTCTTTGCCGGGGCGGCATCCTTGCTGTCAGATCCTCCTGCTCCAGTGCTTTCTCTGGGGAATTTCCTCCCTTCCTCAGCGCGTGCACACTTGTCGGCCAGGGCATATAGCTCGCTAACGTCCCGAATCCTGCACATCGCCATCTCCTCCCGCATCCTGCGGTTACGCACGTTCTGATGGAACGCGCTGATTACCGCGGCGGGGTGGATATTTGGGATGTTGTGCTGTACACGGCTGAACCTCTGGATATACTTGCGCAGGGGTTCTCCTTCCTTCTGGACGAGCAGATGGAGATCGCTCTCTTGGCCATGAGGTTTGTGGCCGCCAGTGAAGGCGCCGACAAACTGATGGCATAGATCAGCCCAGGAGGATATGGAGTTGTCCGGCAGGTGCATGAGCCAGGACCTGACGTTGGGCTTGAGCACCAACGGGAAGTAGTTGGCAAGGATCTTATCGTCCCGCCCCCCAGCAGCCTGCACCGCGATGGTGTAGATGCTGAGGAACTCCGACGGATGCGACTTGCCGTCGTACTTCTCTGGTACATCTGGTTTGAAATTCTTCGTACTGGGCCACTGGACTTGCCGCAGCTCACGAGTGAACGCAGGGCAACCTACCGCGTACGGCAAGTTGCCTGGTTCCCCTGGCGCATGCATGTCAACAGAGGGCCCAGCACGCTGGTCTGATTGACGCCACGCTTCTCTCCGGCGCTCGATGCGAGTACGAGCGTCTTCTTGTTGTCGTTCTTGAAGAACTTGGCGCTGATCGTGGCGAGCTCGCGGATCTGACAACGCGGTGGAGTCGCTGTCGAGGTGGACCCGGCGAGTCGTCGATCTTGGCCTTCGGGATGGAGAGTGCACAGTAGTTGCACCCTCACCAGTCTTATCGTCCCTGGCCCGTGCCTGGCTGGCTTGCCGCGGTTGAGGCGTGCTCGGCTGCCGTGGAGTGTCGCCGTTGGCGAAGCCGATGAGACTCTGGATAGTGGCTCTCCAGTCGTCAACCTTGTCCGCCGCTGGAGGGTAGTCTAGGAGCAGCTGAGCTCGCGCCGAAGCTTCTGCTGCGGTGGCGGGTGGCGGTGGCGAACGGTGCGAGGAGCGGGATATGCTCAGACTTCTAACTACGTTAGAAGGAGCAGTATCTCGTCCAGGCGACCGTGTCTCGCTCGCGCCAGCAGGTTGACGTGCACGGTGGTCCTGAGCGCTCCGAGATCCACCAGCTTGATTTTGATCTAGCGAACGCATGGTACCGTGAGTACCATGATGCTGCCGGTCCCGCGCCTCCTGAGATGGGCGCGGTGCATGCACGGACGCCGAGGTCTTGGAGTGTGCCCGGTCATTGTGGGAGCCGGCTACGCCGCCGACGGGTGGCGCAGCCTTGTCCTGGGACCTGGCAGTACCGTGGGTTCCCTCGTCGACGCGTGCCCTTCCGCCGGTGCCTGCCCCACCAACCGTTTGCTCCGGCGGTGGCTGGCTCGGCGCGGACGGAGCAGCTGCCTCTGAAACTTTCTTCTTCGGCGGCATGTTGATGAAGATGATGGAGATCTAGCTCACGAGAACGCCGGATCTGGTTCACACAACTTCGACGCCCCCTACCTGGCGCGCCGGAGATGCCGGGGTTGCTGATCCACGGGCACCTATGGGACCGGCGGACCGGGTCCCTTTTGGTTCGGCGGGGGCGGAGGTCGCGCAAAGAGCAGATCGAGGCGGAGCACGCGAGCGATTTACCCAGGTTCGGGCCGCACGGATGCGTAAAACCCTACTCCTGCTTTGTGGTTTGTATTGATTTCTAGCTCGGGAGCGCGGAGTGCTACAGTACACTCCAGCAGCTAGCAAGACCGAGCGTGAGTGTTTGAAGTGGCTAACCCCCCTCCACGTTGCACACGGGCCTCCTTTTATATGCTCAAGGGGTTACCGACATAGCAACGGAGGTAGAGGGCAAAAATGGAAAGGTGATGTGGTAGGTACAGCTACCTGCTATAGTGTTATCGTACCTCACCCTGGCGGCAGGGGACAAGGGCATTAATTGCCCGTCTGTGTCGCCTAAACAGTACCGAAGTGGACCGCTAGGGACGCCACCGTTTGCCACGATGGTTATCTTGTCAGCGCCTGCTTGCCACCTCGCACCCCTAGCTGCACGGCCTCCTGCCACGTGCGCTCGGGAGGGTCCTGGAGCGACACGTTGGCGGGTGTGCTGGAGCGCGGGCACGAAGTGGGGGTTTCCCACGGCAAGCCCCTTGTCGCGGTCGTCGCCTTCTCGTGTTCGGGAGCTTGCCGCTCACCGGGCCTTGCCGGGACGCGCGGCGCGTCGCGGCAAGGTTTTCTTGGTATGCCTTGAGTGGCCTTCCCGGCAAGCTCCTCTTGCCGGGGTCTTGTCTCCTTCCCGGCCAGCTTCTCTTGCCGGGGCCTTGGTTGGCCTCCCCGGCAAGCTCCTCTTGCCGGGGCCTTAGTTTGGGTACTTTGTTCTTGAATGGTCTTCAATGTAGCCGCGGAAGGTCTTGGCGGCCATTGCGGCAAGCCTTGCCGCGGGAAGCTGCGACTGCCCGTGCACAAGTTCGGGATACTAGGGTACCCCTACTCTAGTAGACCGACACCGCTGCGACCAGCCCAGGCAGGGGGGACTATGGTCCCGGTTGGTGACACCAACCGGGACCAAAAGGCGAGCTGAGGTTTTTGTTTTTTTTAAAGGGGCTGGTTTAGGGGTTCGGGGGTTAATTTAGGTTGTTATTAGCTAGCTAATAGAGAGAAGTGTCCTCTCTTATATCTCCATTCTTGGTTTACCAACGCTACTGCTATGCCTAAACATGGCTTAGATTGAAGTGAAGGCAACATGTGGTGCATGTCCAAAGTAATACTAATCCTAACTTGATCAAGTTTGGATTGTACTACTTTCGACATGCACCACATGCATGTTGCCTTCACTTCAATCCAATCCATGTTCATTTCACTCGCTGGTATATAATAACTCGTCATGCTCGCATCATGCATCGTCATATATAATAACAAGTCTACTAATCATCATCATACAACTT
Organism: Triticum urartu; assembly: GCF_003073215.2. Lineage (NCBI taxonomy): Eukaryota > Viridiplantae > Streptophyta > Magnoliopsida > Poales > Poaceae > Triticum > Triticum urartu. Next base: position 68,286,883 of record NC_053023.1, on the reverse strand, counting down.
GCGATCATATATAATAACAAGTCTACTAATCATCATCATGCATGTACTCGTTTTTAATAACAAGTCATACGATCATCATCCTCATAGTCATCGAACCAACCCTACTTAATTGTTCTTAGCACATGATCATCAGTATTAGGTAGGACCTAAATACCCTCTTTAAGGTAAAATAGCATAAAACAATATAGACCCTGACTCTCCATTATGGAGAAAGGACATCATCCTTTCTCCAATTCTTGCGCTTTGCTTCCTTTTGCTTCCAAGAACCTCCTTACGACTGTCCATACATTTTTTCCATCCTTTGATTTGCATGTCTTCGTTTCTTTTAGAAATCTGGTATGGACAGTTCAGATTCGTAGGATGACCTGGCTGTATGTTCAAAACATTAAGGCTACCTTTTTGATACATCAAATGAGGCACACAATTCTCTGGGCTTATCTATTGAAAAACATAGTAATAACTTCATATTGTCTATTTTTCCCTGTTTTTTTTTGTTTTCTTTTTTGCTTTATTTATTTTGTTTTGTTTCTACTTACAAAAAAACTTATTTATTTTATTTTATTTCTAATTACTTATTTGTTTTACTTTATGATAATTCCTTTTGCTATTAAAGTTTCTAACCAAAAAAGTTATTTATGTAAATTCTTTTTGCTTTTAATGATTTTGATATTTTGAACAGAAAATACTTTGATAATTTTAGTTGCATCAATTTTATATAATTTTAGTTTCAATAATACTAGAGGTTTCTTATAATGTTTTGAACAGAAAAATACTTTGATAATTTTAGTTTCATAAATTTTATTTATGTTATTAAAGTTTATTTTATTTTGTTTCTACTTATATATTTTATTAAATTTTATATTATTTTGTTTCTAATTACTTATTTATTTTATTTTATGATAATTATTTTTGCTATTAAAGTTTGTAACAAAAAAGTACTTTATGGAAATTCTGTGAACTCCTGACTTTTTGTGTGTGAAAAATGCACCATTCAAAGCCACATCATCAATTTTCAACCCTTTCTGACTTCATTTGTTATTTTACATGCATTTACTTATTATTTTGAGCTATAACACCCTGAAATTGAAAAGCATTTCAAATGAACTCTGAAATGGTTGAAAGTTGGCATGGTATCGTCATTTCGTCCACATAGCATGAGCAAGAAAGTTGAGAGGGTTACAGCAAAAACTGGATGAACTTTGTGTACAAAATGGACAATCTCTTTCGAAGTATCAGGATTTCATACGGAAACTTGTCTGTTACAACAGGCATTTCAAATGAATTGTGAAAAGGTTGAAAGTTGGCATGGTATCATCATAATAGTTGTGGAGAGAAAGTCTTCAATTTTTCTTCGCTTGTGTCCTTTCCTTATTGCGCCGTAACCATGGATAATCTTCATCATTTATCAGGATGCATGGGTCAGCCTTGACTTTGAAGGGAGGAATTTCATGAAAATTTTCATAATCTTCGGACATGTCCGTCTTGCCCTCCACTCCCATGATGTCCCTTTTTCCTGAAAGAACTATGTGGCGCTTTGGCTCATCGTATGATGTATTCGCTTTCTTATCTTTTCTTTTTCTCGGTTTGGTAGACATGTCCTTCACATAGATAACCTGTGCCACATCATTGGCTAGGACAAACGGTTCGTCGGTGTACCCAAGATTGTTCAGATCCACTGTTGTCATTCCGTACTGTGGGTCTACCTGTACCCCGCCTCCTGACAGATTGACCCATTTGCACTTAAACAAAGGGACCTTAAAATCATGCCCGTAGTCAAGTTCCCATATGTCCACTATGTAACCATAATATGTGTCCTTTCCCCTCTCGGTTGCTGCATCAAAGTGGACACCGCTGTTTTGGTTGATGCTCTTTTGATCTTGGGCGATCGTGTAAAATGTATTCCCATTTATCTCGTATCCTTTGTAAGTCAATACAGTCGAAGATGGTCCCCTGGAAAACAAGTACAACTCATCACAAACAGTGTTGTCACCTCTAAGACGTGTTTCCAACCAACTGCTGAAAGTCCTGATGTGTTCACATGTAATCCAGTCATCGCACTGCTCAGGGTGTTTGGAGCGCAGATTGTTCTTTTGTTCATCGACATACGGGGTCACCAAGGTAGAGTTCTGTAGAACTGTGTAGTGTGCTTGAGAGCAAGAATATCCGTCCCTGCATATTATTGAGTCCCCTCCAAGCGTGCCTTTTCCAGTCAGTCTCCCCTCATACCGTGATTTAGGGAGACCTATCTTCTTAAGGCCAGGAATGAAGTCAACACAAAACCCAATGACATCCTCTGTTTGATGGCCCATGGAGATGCTTCCTTCTGGCCTAGCGCGGTTACATACATATTTCTTTAGGACTCCCATGAACCTCTCAAAGGGGTACATATTGTGTAGAAATATGGGGCCCAGAATGACAATCTTGTCAACTAGATGAAATAGGACGTGCGTCATGATATTGAAGAAGGATGGTGGGAACACCAGCTCGAAACTGACAAGACATTGCACCACATCACTCCTTAGCCTTGGTATGATTTCTGGATCGATCACCTTCTGAGAGATTGCATTGAGGAATGCACATAGCTTCACAATGGCTAATCGAACGTTTTCCGGTATAAGACCCCTCAATGCAACCGGAAGAAGTTGCGTCATAATCATGTGGCAGTCATGAGACTTTAGGTTCTGGAACTTTTTCTCTGTCATATTTATTATTCCCTTTATATTCGACGAGAAGCCAGTCGGGACCTTCATACTAAGCAGGCATTCAAAGAAGATTTCCTTCTCTTCTTTGGTAAGAGCGTAGCTGGCAGGACCTTCATACTGCTTTGGAGGCATGTCGTCTTTTTTGTGCAAACGTTGAAGGTCCTCCCGTGCCTTAGCTGTATCTTTTGTCTTCCCATACACGCCCAAGAAGCCTAGAAGGTTCACGCAAAGGTTCTTCGTCACGTGTATCACGTCGATCGAAGGGCGGACGTCTAGGTCTTTCCAGTAGGGTAGGTCCCAAAATATAGATTTCTTCTTCCACATGGGTGCGCGTCCCTCAGCGTCATTCAGAATAGCTAGTCCACCGGGACCCTTTCCAAAGATTACATGTAAATCATTGACCATAGCAAGTACGTGATCACCGGTACACATGGCGGGCTTCTTCCGGTGATCCGCCTCGCCTTTGAAATGCTTGCCTTTCTTTCGACATTGATGGTTGGTCGGAAGAAATCGATGATGGCCCAGGTACACATTCTTCCTACATTTGTCCAGGTATATACTTTTGGTGTTAGTGAAACAGTGCGTGCATGCATGGTATCCCTTGTTTGTCTATCCTGAAAGGTTACTGAGAGCGGGCCAATCGTTGATGGTTACAAACAGCAACACATGCAGGTTAAATTCCTCCTGTTTGTGCTCATCCCATGCACGTACACCGTTTCCATTCCATAGCTTTAAAAGTTCTTCAACTAATGGCCTTAGGTACACATCAATGTCGTTGCCGAGTTGCTTAGGGCCTTGGATGAGAACTGGCATCATAATGAACTTCCGCTTCATGCACATCCAAGGAGGAAGGTTATACATACATAGAGTCACGGGCCAGGTGCTCTGATTGCTGCTCTGCTCCCCGAAAGGATTAATGCCATCCGTGCTTAAACCAAACCATACGTTCCTTGGGTCACGTGCAAACTCAGCACAGTACTCTCTCTCGATTTTTCTCCACCGCGACCCATCAGCGGGAGCTCTCAACTTGCCGTATTTCTTACGGTCCTCTTTGTGCCATCGCATCAACTTGGCATGCTCTTCGTTTCTGAACAGTCATTTCAACCATGGTATTATAGGAGCATACCACATCACCTTCGCAGGAACCCTCTTCCTGCGGGGCTCTCCGTCAACATCACCAGGGTCACCCCGTCTGATCTTATACCGCAATGCACCGCATACCGGGCATGCATTCAAATCCTCATACGCATCGCGGTAGAGGATGCAGTCATTAGGGCATGCATGTATCTTCTGCACCTCCAATCCTAGAGGGCATACGACCTTCTTTGCTACGTACGTACTGTCGGGCAATTCGTTATCCTTTGGAAGCTTCTTCTTCAATATTTTCGTTAGCTTCTCAAATCATTTGTCAGGTACAGCATTCTCTTCCTTCCACTGCAGCAATTCCAGTATGGTACCGAGCTTTGTGTTGCCATCTTCACAATTGGGGTACAACCCTTTTTTGTGATCCTCTAACATGCGATCGAACTTTAGCTTCTCCTTTTGACTTTCGCATTGCATCCTTGCATCGACAACGACCCGGCAGAGATCATCATCATCGGGCACATCGTCTGGTTCCTCTTGATCTTCAGCAGCTTCCCTCGTTGCAGCATCATCGGCCACATCGTCTGGTTCCTCTTGATATTCAACAGCTCCCCCGTTGCAGCATCACCGTATTCAGGGGGCACATAGTTGTCATCGTCCTCTTCTTCTTCGTTGTCTTCCATCATAACCCCTATTTCTCCGTGCTTCGTCCAAACATTATAGTGTGGCATGAAACCCTTATAAAGAAGGTGGGTGTGAAGGATTTTCCGGTTAGAGTAAGACTTCGTATTCCCACATATAGGGCATGGACAACACATAAAACCATTCTGCTTGTTTGCCTCAGCCACTTCGAGAAAATTATGCATGCCCTTAATGTACTCGGAGGTGTGTCTGTTACCATACATCCATTGCCGGTTCATCTGCGTGTATTATATATAATTATGTGTGTCAAAAGTAAGAAAATCAGACAAGTATCTATCTAAAGTAAGAAAATCAGATAAGTATCTATCTAAAGTAAAAAAAATCAGAAAAAAGATAAGAACAAGAGGCTCACCACGGTGGTGCCGGTGACGAGATCGGCGCGGGCGATCGACGGCGGTGAAAATGGGGACGGGGCGTGATGGACCACTAAATCTAGACAAATCTCAGGAAAAATGGAGCTCCGAGGTCGAGCTTCGAGAGGAGAAAGCTTAACTAGTGTGTCTCGGGCATTTCATCGAACACCTCATGTGCATAGGAGGTGAGCAAGAGCACCCAAATGCCCTCCCCTCGCTGGCCAGAAAAAATAGAGCACTATGGAGTACTCTGCTGCGGCGACGGGTATATGTAGGCAACATATTTGTCCCGGTTCGTGACAGGAACTGGGACTAAAGCCCCCCCTTCTGTTCCGGTTCTAGGCACGAACCGGGACCAATGGCTGTGGGCCAGGAGCACGGCCCATTAGTCCTGGTTCGTAACTAGAACCAGAACAAATGGATCCAGACGAGTCGGGACCAATGCCCAGGAGGCCCCGGCCGGCCCCCTGGGCTCATGAACCGGGACTAATGCCCCCCATGGGCCCCGATTTGTGAAGAACCGGGACTAATGGGCTGGCCAGGCCCGAACCAAAGCCATGTTTACTACTAGTGGAGGCAGGGGGTGCGCCTACCCCCTGGGCGCGCCCTCCACCCTCGTGGGCCCCTCGTGGCCCACTGATCTACTTCTTCCTCTTATATATACCTACGTACCTTGAAAACATCTAGGAGCACCACGAAACCTTATTTCTACCGCCGCAACCTTCTGTACCAAAGAGATCCCATCTTGGGGCTGTTTCCGGAGCTCCGCCGGAGGGGGCATTGATCACGGAGGGCCACTACATCAACACCATGGCCTCTCCGATGATGTGTGAGTAGTTTACCTCAGACCTTCGGGTCCATAGTTATTAGCTAGATGGCTTCTTCTCTCTCTTTGGATCCCAATACAAAGTACTCCTCGATTCTCTTGGAGATCTATTCAATGTAATCTTCTTTTGTGGTGTGTTTGTCAAGATCCAATGAATTGTGGGTTTATGATCAAGTTTATCTATGAATAATATTTGAATCTTCTATGAATTATTTTATGTATGATTGGTTATCTTTGCAAGTATCTTTGAATTATCAGTTTGGTTTGGCCTACTAGATTGATCTTTCTTGCAATGGGAGAAGTGCTTAGCTTTGGGTTCAATCTTGCGGTGCTCGATCCCAATGACAGAAAGGGAAACGACACGTATTGTATTGTTGCCATCGAGGATAAAAAGATGGGGTTTATATCATATTGCATGAGTTTATCCCTCTACATCATGTCATCTTGCTTAAAGCATTACTATGTTCTTATGAACTTAATACTCTAGATGCATGCTGGATAGCGGTCGATGTGTGGAGTAATAGTAGTAGATGCAGGCAGGAGTCGGTCTACTTGTCACGGACGTGATGCCTATATACATGATCATACCTAGATATTCTCATAATTATTTGCTTTTCTATCAATTGCTCGACAGTAATTTGTTCACCCACCGTAATACTTATGCTATCTTGAGAGAAGCCACTAGTGAAACCTATGGCCCCCGGGTCTATTTTCCATCATACAAGTTTCCAATCTATTTTATTTTGCAATCTTTACTTTCAATCTATATCATAAAAATACCAAAAATATTTATCTTATTATTATCTCTATCAGATCTCACTCTTGCAAGTGGCCGTGAAGGGATTGACAACCCCTTTATCGCGTTGGTTGCGAGGTTCTTATTTGTTTGTGTAGGTATGAGGTGACTCGCGCGTGGTCTCCTACTGGATTGATACCTTCGTTCTCAAAAACTAAGGGAAATACTTACGCTGCTTTGCTGCATCACCCTTTCCTCTTCAAGGGAAAACCAGCGCATGCTCAAGAGGTAGCAAGAAGGATTTCTGGCGCCGTTGCCGGGGAGATCTACGCTAAGTCAAGACATACCAAGTACCCATCACAACTCTTATCCTTTGCATTACAATATTTGCCATTTGCCTCTCATTTTCCTCTCCCCCACTTCAGCCTTGTCGTTTTATTCGCCCTCTTTCCCGTTCGCCCCTTTTTCGCTCCTTTCGTCGTTATGCCTAGTCCTTTATCTACTCCTTTGTCTCTCGAGAATGAAGTTCTTAATTTTAAATGAAGGGAGGGAGAAAATCTAAAAGATGCTTGGTACAGAATTTGCAATGCGCAAAATAGATCTACTAGGAAGCAATCTACTTCCGTTCTTCTTCGCAATTTTTATGTAGGCATCACTCCTTGGAATAGATATATTCTTGATACCATTACCGGAGGAAATTTCTTGGGTAGCCATACTTTTGATTCTTATAATGCTATGATAGATTTGTTTGGCCCACCACCTCTTTTGGTTAATGGAACTATTTTAACTTTGGAACATGTGATGCAACGGCTTGAATTATTGAAAATAAAGTTGCCACCATAGAGTTAATTGAAAATTTGGATAGAAATATCCATAACCAAATTACCCAATATGGATCTAAGGTAGAAGTTGCTCTTAAAATTTTTAAATAAAAGAGACCTATGGTTAATGAAAAGATAGATCAAGATTCCACTAGAATTGGTGAAATTGAGGATATTATTACCAACCTAGGGTCTGTCTTTTCTTCCGTGAGAAACACTCCTCCTGATGCTAAGATAGCCAAATTGATGTGTGTTCCTAAAAATAAGGGTGAAACTTCTAGTAAGGGAAATGCGGACCTCAAATCCATAAGTGTTCACACCAACTTTCTCACTATCCTTAAGGAACCTTTTGCTACAAATGATTTTCTCGATTTCGTTCTTAGGAGTTTGATAATTAATAAAAATAAAGAAACCCCTAGGATTTATAGGTGTCTTATTGAAGAATTGCCTACCAAAGATGGCAATACCTCAATCTATCCTCGCTTTTATGCCTAGCTAGGGGCGTTAAACGATAGCGCTTGTTGGGAGGCAACCCAATTTTCTTTTTATTCCTTGATTTTTCTTCCTGTCTAGTAATAAATAATTTATCTAGACTCTGTTTTGGTTGTGTTTTTGTGTTTAATTAGTGTTTGTGCCAAGTAGAACCGTTGGGAAAACTTGGGGAAAGTCTTTTTGATCTTGCTGTAAAAAACAGAAACTTTAGCGCTCACGAGAATTGCTGCCATTTTTTATTGGAGAGTGATATTTAGTTAATTATTTTTGAATATGATTAACAGATAAATTACTCACGTCCAGAAATTTATTTTAGAATTTTTGGGGCTCAAGAAGTTTGCGTTAGTTACCGATTACTACAGACTGTTCTGTTTTTGACAGATTCTGTTTTTCGTGTGTTGTTTGCTTATTTTGATGAATCTATCGGTAGTAATGGAGTTTATAAACCATAGAAAATTTGTAATAAATTAGTTTTAACACCAATATAAATAAAGAATTAGTTCATTACAGTACCTTGAAGTGGTGTTTTGTTTTCTTTCGCTAACGGAGCTCACGAGATTTTCTCTAAAGTTTTGTGTTGTGAAGTTTTCAAGTTTTGGGTAAATATTTGATGGATTATGGAACAAGGAGTGTCAAGAGCCTAAGCTTGGGGATTCCCAAGTCACCCCAAGGTAAAATCCAAGGACACCAAAAAGCCTAAGCTTGGGGATGCCCCGGAAGGCATCCCCTCTTTTGTCTTCGTTCATCGGTATTACTTGGAGCTATATTTTTATTCACCACATGATATGTGTTTTGCTTGGAGAGACTTGTATGATTTGAGTCTTTGCTTTTTAGTTTACCAAAATCATCCTTGATGTACACACCTTTTGAGACAGACACACATGAATCGGAATTTATTAGAATACTCTTTGTGATTCACTTATATCTTTTGAGCTATATAGTTTTTGCTCTAGTGCTTCACTTATATCTTTTAGAGCACGGTGGTGGTTTTATTTTATAGAAATAATTGATCTCCCATGCTTCACTTATATTATTTTGAGAGTCCTTTAGAACAACATGGCAATTTGCTTTTATGCATAATAAAAAACTTTCATATAAGTGCATTGAATACTAAGAGAAGTTTGATACTTGATGATTTTTTTGAGATATGGAGATAGTGATATCAAAGTTGTGCTAGTTGAGTAGTTGTGAATTTGAGAAATAATTGTGTTGAAGTTTGCAAGTCCCGTAGCATGCACGTATGGTAAACGTTGTGTAACAAATTGGAAACATGAGGTGTTATTTGATTGTCTTCCTTATGAGTGGCGGTTGGGGACGAGCAATGGTCTTTTCCTACCAATCTATCCCCCTAGGAGCATGCACGTAATACTTGGTTTTTGATGACTTGTAGATTTTTTTCAATAAGTATGTGAGTTCTTTATGACTAATGTTGAGTCCATGGATTATACGCACTCTCACCCTTCCATCATTGCTAGCCTCTTCGCTACCGTGCATTGCTCTTTCTTACCTTGAGAGTTGGTGCAAACTTCGCTGGTGCATCCAAACCCAGTGATACAATACGCTCTATCACATATAAACCTCCTTATATCTTCCTCAAAACAACCACCATACCTACCTATTATGGCATTTCCATAGTCATTCCGAGATATATTGCCATGCAACTTTCCACCGTTCCGTTTATTATGACACGCATCATCATTGTCATATTGCCTTGCATGATCATGTAGTTGACATCGTTTTTGTGGCAAAGCCACCATTCATAATTCTTTCATACATGTCACTCATGAGTCATTGCACATCCCGGTACACCGCTGGAGGAATTCATATAGAGTCATATCTTGTTCTAGTATCGAGTTGTAATCATTGAGTTGTAAATAAATAGAAGTGTGATGATCATCATTAATAGAGCATTGTCCCCCCAAAAAAGAGAAAGGCAGCCAAATAAAAAAATAAGGCCCAAAAAAGGGGCAATGCTACTATCCTTTTTCCACACTTGTGCTTCAAAGTAGCACCATGATCTTTATGATAGAGAGTCTCTCATTTTGTCATTTTCATATACTAGTGGGAATTTTTCATTATAGAACTTGGCTTGTATATTCCAACAATGGGCCTCCTCAAGTGCCCTAGGTCTTCGTGAGCAAGCAAGTTGGATGCACACCCACTTAGTTTCTTTTGTTGAGCTTTCATACATTTATAGCTCTAGTGCATTCGTTGCATGGCAATCCCTACTCCTTGCATTGACATCAATTGATGGGTATCTCCCTAGCTCATTGATTAGCCGCGTCAATGTGAGATTTTCTCCTTTTTGTCTTCTCCACATAACCCCCTTCATTATATTCTATTCCACCCATAGTGTTATATCCATGGCTCACGCTCATGTATTGCGTAAAGTTGAAAAAAGTTTGAGATTACTAAAGTAAGAAACAATTGCTTGGCTTGTAATCGAGGTTGTGCATGATGAGAGCATTCTTGCGTGACGAAAATGGAGCATGACCAAACTATATGATTTTGTAGGGATGAACTTTCTTTGGCCATGTTATTTTGAGAAGACATGATTGCTTAGTTAGTATGCTTGAAGTATTATTATTTTTATGTCAATATTAAACTTTTATCTTGAATCTTTCGGATCTGAACATCCATGCCACAATAAAGAAAATTACATTCAGAAATATGTTAGGAAGCATTCCACATCAAAAATTCTGTTTTTATCATTTACCTACTCGAGGACGAGCATGAATTAAGCTTGGGGATGCTTGATACGTCTCCAACGTATCTATATTTTTTTTATTGTTCCATGCTATTATATATTCTGTTTTGGATGTTTAATGGGCTTATTTATACACTTTTATATTATTTTTGGGACTAGCCTATTAATTGGAGGCCCAACCCAAATTGCTGTTTTTTGCCTATTTCAGTGTTTCACAGAAAAAGAAAATCAAACGGAGTCCAAATGGAATGAAACCTTCGAGAGCATGATTTTTGGAACAAACGTGATCCAAAGGACTTGGAGTGGACGTCAAGCAATCAACGAGGCGGCCACGAGGCAGGGGGCGCGCCTACCCCCCTGGGCTGGGCCTCCTTGTGGCTCCACCGACCTACTTCTCCCTCGTGGGCCCCTCGTGTCTCCACCGACCTACTTCTTCCTCCTATATATACCTACATACCCTGAAAACATTGAGGAGCACCACAAAACCCTATTTCCACCGCCGCAACCTTCTGTACCCAAGAGATCCCATCTTGGGGCCTTTTTCGGAGCTCCGCCGGAGGGGGCATTGATCACGGAGGGCCTCTACATCAACTCCATGGCCCCTCTGATGATGTGTGAGTAGTTTACCTCAGACCTTCGGGTCCATAGTTATTAGCTAGATGGCTTCTTCTCTCTCTTTGGATCTCAATACAAAGTTCTCCTCGATTCTCTTAGAGATCTATTCGATGTAATCTTCTTTTGCAGTGTGTTTGTCGAGATCCGATGAATTGTGGGTTTATGATCAAGTTTATCTATGAACAATATTTGAATCTTCTATGAATTATTTTATGTATGATTGGTTATCTTTGCAAGTCTCTTCGAATTATCAGTTTGGTTTGGCCTACTAGATTGATCTTTCTTGCAATGGGAGAAGTGCTTAGCTTTGGGTTCAATCTTGCGGTGCTCGATCCCAATGACAGAAAGGGAAACGACACGTATTGTATTGTTGCCATCGAGGATAAAAAGATGGGGTTTATATCATATTGCATGAGTTTATCCCTCTACATCATGTCATCTTGCTTAAAGCATTACTATGTTCTTATGAACTTAATACTCTAGATGCATGCTGGATAGCGGTCGATGTGTGGAGTAATATTAGTAGATGCAGGCAGGAGTCGGTCTACTTGTCACGGACGTGATGCCTATATACATGATCATACCTAGATATTCTCATAATTATTTGCTTTTCTATCAATTTCTCGACAGTAATTTGTTCACCCACCGTAATACTTATGCTATCTTGAGAGAAGCCACTAGTGAAACCTATGGCCCCCGGGTCTATTTTTCATCATACAAGTTTCCAATCTATTTTATTTTACAATCTTTACTTTCAATCTATATCATAAAAATACCAAAAATATTTATCTTATTATTATCTCTATCATATCTCACTCTTGCAAGTGGCCATGAAGGGATTGACAACCCCTTTATCGCGTTGGTTGTGAGGTTCTTATTTGTTTGTGTAGGTAATAATAAAGTTTCCTTATTTCATGATAAATTTTTATTATTCATGCTAGAATTGTATTAAACGGAAACATAATACATGTGTGAATACATAAACAAACATAGTGTCACTAGTATGCCTCTACTTGACTACCTCGTTAATCGAAGATGGTTAAGTTTCCTAACCATAGACATGAGTTGTCATTTGATTAACGGGATCACATCATTGGGAGAATAATGTGATTGACTTGACCCATTCCGTTAGCTTAGCACTTGATCGTTTAGTATGTTGCTATTGCTTTCTTCATGACTTATACATGTTCCTATGACTATGAGATTATGCAACTTCTGTTTATCGGAGGAACACTTTGTGTGCTACCAAACGTCACAACTTAACTGGGTGATTATAAAGGTGCTCTACAAGAGTCTCCAAAGGTACTTGTTGAGTTGGCGTATTTTGAGATTAGGATTTGTCACTCCGATCGTCAGAGAGGTATCTCTGGGCCCTGTCGGTAATGCACATCACTATAATCCTTGCAAGCAATGTGACTAATGAGTTAGTTGTAGGATGATGCATTACAGAATGAGTAAAGAGACTTGCCGGTAACAAGATTGAACTAGGTATTGAGATACCGATGATCGAATCTCGGGCAAGTAACATACCGATGACAAAGGGAACAACGTATGTTGTTATGCGGTTTGAACGATAAAGATCTTCGTAGAATACGTAGGAGCCAATATCAGCATCCAGGTTCCGCTATTGGTTATTGACTGGAGACGTGTCTCGGTCATGTCTACATAGTTCTCGAACCCGTAGGGTCCGCACGCTTAACGTTCAGTGATGATTTGTATTATGAGTTTATGTATTTTGATGAACCGAAGGTAGTTTGGAGTCCCGGATGAGATCGGGGACATGACGAGGAGTCTCGAAATGGTTGAGACATAAAGATCGATATATTGGACGATGATAACCCACACGTATAGGGGATCGCATCAGTTTTTGAGGGTAAAGTATTCAACCCAAATTTATTTATTCGACACAAGGGGAGCCAAAGAATACTCTCAAGTATTAGCAGCTGAGTTGTCAATTCAACCACACCTGGAAACTTAGTATCTGCAGCAAAGTATTTAGTAGCAAAGTAATATGATAGTAGTGGTAATGGTAGCAAAAGGTAACAGTAGTAAAAGTAATGTTTTTGGTATTTTGTAGTGATGATAGCAATAGCAACGGGAAAGTAAATAAGCAAAGAACAATATATGGAAAGCTCATAGGCAATGGATCGGTGATGGAGAATTATGCCGGATGCGGTTCATCATGTAACAGTCATAACCTAGGGTGACACAGAACTAGCTCCAGTTCATCAATGTAATGTAGGCATGCATTCCGAATATAGTCATATGTGCTTATGGAAAAGAACTTGCATGACATCTTTTGTCCTACCCTCCCGTGGCAGCGGGGTCCTTACAGAAACTAAGGGATATTAAGGCCTCCTTTTAATAGAGTACCGGAACAAAGCATCATCACCGGTAATTATCCCAATTATTGTCACTTCGGGGTTAACGGATCATAACACATAATAGGTGACTATAGACATGCAAGATAGGATCAAGAACTCTCATATATTGATGAAAACATAATAGGTTCAGATCTGAAATCATGGCACTCGGGCCCTAGTGACAAGCATTAAGCATAGCAAAGTCATAGCAACATCAATCTCAGAACATAGTGGATACTAGGGATCAAACCCTAACAAAACTAACTCGATTACATGATAGATCCCATCCAACCCATCACCGTCCAGCAAGCCTACAATGGAATTACTCATGCACGGCGGTGAGCATCATGAAATTGGTGATGGAGGATGGTTGATGATGACAATGGCGACGGATTCCCCTCTCCGGAGCCCTGAACGGACTCCGGATCAGCCATCCCGAGAGGTTTTAGGGCTTGGCGGTGGCTCCGTATCGTAAAACGCGATGAATTCTTCTCTCTGATTTTTTTCTCCCAGAGAAACAATATATAGAGTTGGAGTTGGAGTCGGAGGAGCTCCAGGGGCCCACGAGGTAGGGGGCGCGCCCCCCACCCTCGTGGACAGGTGGGGGGCCCCCTGGCCTTCATCTTTTCCAGGTATTTTTTATATTTTCCAAAAAGTTGCTCCGTGAAGTTTCAGGTCATTCCGAGAATGTTTGTTTCTGCACATAAATAACACCATGGTAATTCTGCTGAAAACAGCGTCAGTCCCGGTTAGTTCCATTCAAATCATGCAAGTTAGAGTCCAAAACAAGGGCAAAAGTTTTTGGAAAAGTAGATACGACATAGACGTGTCAGACGACTATATTCGGACATCGGAAATGTTCCGAGTGGTTCGGGTATTTTTCGGTGTACCGGGGAGTTACGGGAATACGGGGGAAGAAGTATATGTGCCTTATTGGGCTTTAGGGGAGAGAGAGAGGCAGCCCTCCCAATGACTAGTCCGAATTTGACTAGGGGGAGGGGCGGCACCCCCTCCTTCCTTCTCTTCCCTCTTCCCCTTCCTTCTCTCCTACTCCTACTACTTGGAAGGGGAGGAATCCTACTCCCGGTTGGAGTAGGACTCCTCCAGGGCGCGCCATAGGGGCCGGCCCTCTCTCCCTCCTCCACTCCTTTATATACGTGGCCAGTGGCACCCCATAGACACACAAGTTGATCTGTTGATCTCTCCCAGCCATGTGCGGTGCCTCCTCCACCATAATCCACCTCGATCATATTGTAGTGGTGCTTAGGTGAAGCCCTGCATTGGTAGCATCATCATCACCATCACCACGCCATCGTGCTGACGAAACTCTCCCGTGAAGCTCTGCTGGATCGGAGTTCGCGGGACGTCATCGAGCTGAACGTGTGCTGAACTCGGAGGTGCTGTACGTTCGGTACTTGATCAGTCGGATCGTGAAGACATACGACTACATCAACCGCATTGTGCTAATGCTTCCGCTTTCTGTCTATGAGGGTACGTGGACACACTCTCCCCTCTCGTTGCTATGCATCACCATGATCTTGCGTGTGCGTAGGAAAATTTTGAAATTACTACGTTCCCGAACAGTGGTATCCGAGCCTGGTTTTATGCATTGATGTTATATGCACGAGTAGAACACAAGTGAGTTGTGGGCAATACAAGTCATACTGCTTACCAGCATGTCATACTTTGGTTCGGCAGTATTGTTGGATGAAGCGGCCCGGACCGACATTACGCGTATGCTTACGCGAGACTGGTTCTACCGACATGCTTTGCACATAGGTGGCTGGCGGGTGTCAGTTTCTCCAACTTTAGTTGAACCGAGTGTGGCTACGCCCGGTCCTTGAGAAGGTTAAAACAACAATAACTTGACAAACTATCGTTCTGGTTTTGATGCGTAGGTAAGAACGGTTCTTGCTCAGCCCGTAGCAGCCATGTAAAAACTTGCAACAACAAAGTAGAGGACGTCTAACTTATTTTTGCAGGGCATGTTGTGATGTGATATGGTCAAGACATGATGCTATATTTTATTATATGAGATGATCATGTTTTTTAACCGAGTTATCGGCAACTGGCAAGAGCCATATGGTTGTCGCTTTATTGTATGCAATGCAATCGCCCTGTAATGCTTTACTTTATCACTAAGCGGTAGCGATAGTCGTAGAAGCAATAGTTGGCGAGAAAACAACGATGCTACGATGGAGATCAAGGTGTCGCGCCGGTGACGATGGTGATCATGACGGTGCTTCGGAGATGGAGATCACAAGCACAAGATGATGATGGCCATCTCATATCACTTATATTGATTGCATGTGATGTTTATCCTTTATGCATCTTATTCTGCTTTGATTGACGGTAGCATTATAAGATGATCTCTCACTAATTTTCAAGATAAAAGTGTTCTCCCTGAGTATGCACCGTTTCCAAAGTTCGTCGTGCCGAGACACCACGTGATGATTGGGTGTGATAAGCTCTACGTTCATCTACAACGGTTGCAAGCCAGTTTTGCACACGCAGAATACTCGGGTTAAACTTGACGAGCCTAGCATATGCAGATATGGCCTCGGAACACTGAGACCGAACGGTCGAGCATGAATCATATAGTAGATATGTTCAACATTGAAAACTATTCCATCTCACGTGATGATTGGACATGGTTTAGTTGATTTGGGTCACGTTATCACTTAGATGGTCAGAGGGATGTCTATCTAAGTGGGAGTTCTTAAGTAATATGATTAATTGAACTTTAATTTATCATGAACTTAGTCCTCATAGTATTAGCATATCCATGTTGTAGATCAATAGCTCGCGTTTAGCTCTCCTATTTTATATGTTCGTAGAGAAAACTAAGTTGAAAGATTTTAGTAGCAATAATATGGATTGGATCCGTGTTCTGAGGATTATACTCATTGTTGCACAGAAAAATTATGTCCTTGATGCACCGCTAGGTGACAGACCGATTGCAGGAGCAAATGCAGATGTTATGAATGTTTGGCAAGCTCGATATGATGACTACTTGATAATTTACTGCACCATGATTTACGGCTTAGAATCGGGACTTCAAAGACGTTTTGAATGTCATGGACCATATGAGATGTTCCAGGAGTTGAAGTTAATATTTCAAGCAAATACCCGAGTTGAGAGATAGAGATATTAAGTCTCCAACAAGTTCTTTAGCTAAAAGATGGAGGAGAATAGCTCAAGCAGTGAGCATGTGCTCAGATTGTTTGGGAACTAAAATCGCTTGAATCAAGTGGGAGTTAATCTTCCAGATAAAATAGTGATTGGCAGAATTCTCTAGTCACCATCACCAAGTTAGTAGAACTTCGTGATGAACTATAGTATGCAAGGGATGACGAAAACGATTCCCGAGCTTTTCATGATGATGAAATCGATGAAGGTAGAAATCAAGAAAGAGCATCAAGTGTTGATGATTAACAAGACCACTAGTTTCAAGAAAAGGGCAAAGGGAAAGAAAGGGAACTTCATGTAGAATGGCAAGCAAGTTTTCACTTCCGTGAAGAAGCCCAAAGCTAGACTAAAGCCTGAAACTGAGTGCTTCTACTTCAAAGGAAATGGTCACTAGAAGCGGAAATGCCCTGAATATTTGGTGGATAAGAAGGATGGCAAAGTGAACAAGGGTATATTTGATATACAGGTTATTGATGTGTACCTTACCAGAGCTCGCAGTAGCACCTGGGTATTTGATACTGGTTCTGTTGCTAATATTTGCAACTCGAAACAGGGACTACAGATTAAGTGAACACTGGCTAAGGACGAGGTGACGATGCACGTGGGAAATGGTTCCAAAGTCGATGTGATCATCGTAGGCACGCTACCTCTACATCTACCTTCGGGATTAGTTTTAGACCTAAATAATTGTTATTTGGTGCCAGCGTTGAGCATGAACATTATATCTGGATCTTGTTTAGTGCGAGATGGTTATTCATTTAAATCTGAGAATAATGGTTGTTCAATTTATATGAGTAATATCTTTTATGGTCATGCACCCTTAAAGAGTGGTCTATTTTTGATGAATCTCGATAGTAGTGATACACATATTCATAATGTTGAAGCCAAAAGATGCGGAGTTGATAATGATAGTGCAACTTATTTGTGGCACTGCCGTTTGGGTCATATTGGTATAAAGCGCATGAAGAAACTCCATACTGATGGACTTTTGGAATCACTTGATTATGAATCACTTGGTACTTGCGAACCATGCCTCATGGGCAAGATGAGCAAAATGTCGTTCTCTAGAACTATGGAGCGAGCAACTGATTTGTTGCAGATCATACATACTGATGTATGTGGTCCAATGAATGTTGAGGCTCGCGGCGGGTATCGTTATTTATTCACCTTCACAGATGATTTAAGCAGATATGGGTATATCTACTTAATGAAACATAAGTCTGAAACATTTGAAAAGTTCAAAGAATTTCCGAGTGAAGTTGAAAATCATCGTAACAATAAAATAAAGTTTCTACGATCTGATCGTGGAGGAGAATATTTGAGTTACGAGTTTGGTCTACATTTGAAACAAGGCAGAATAGTTTCGCAACTCACGCCACTCAGAACACCACAGCGTAATGGTGTGTCCGAATGTCGTAATCGTACTTTACTAGATATGGTGCGATCTATGATGTCTCCTACTGATTTACCGCTATCATTTTGGGGTTATGCTTTAGAGACGGCTGCATTCACGTTAAATAGGGCACCATCAAAATCCGTTGAGACGACACCTTATGAACTATGGTCTGGCAAGAAACCAAAGTTGTCGTTTCTTAAAGTTTGGGGCTTCGATGCTTATGTGAAAAAGCTTCAACCTGATAAGCTCGAACCCAAATCGGAGAAATGTGTCTTCATAGGATACCCAAAAGAAACAATTGGGTACACCTTCTATCACAGATCCGAGGGCAAGACATTCATTGCTAAGAATGGATCCTTTCTAGAGAAGGAGTTTCTCTCGAAAGAAGTGAGTGGGAGGAAAGTAGAACTTGCTGAGGTAACAGTACTTGTTCCCTTATTGGAAAGTAGTTCATCACAAAAATCGGTTCCTGTGACGTCTACACCAATTAGTGAGGAAGTTAATGATGATGATCATGAAACTGCAGATCAAGTTGTTACTGAACCTCATAGGTCAACCAGAGTAAGATCCGCACCGGAGTGGTACGGTAATCCTGTTCTGGAGATTATGTTACTAGACCATGACGAACCTACAAACTATGAGGAAGCGATGATGAGCCAAGATTCCGCGAAATGGCTTGAGGCCATGAAATCTGAGATGGGATCCATGTATGAGAACAAACTTTGGACTTTGGTTGACTTGCCCGATGATCGGCAAGCCATAGAAAATAAATGGATCTTCAAGAGGAAGACGGATGCTGATAGTAGTGTTACTATCTACAAAGCTAGAATTATCACAAAAGGTTTTCGACAAGTTCAAGGTATTGACTACAATGAGGGTTTCTCACTCGTATCTATTCTTAAGTCTGTCCGAATCATGTTAGCAATTGTCGCATTTTATGAAATCTGGCAAATGGATGTCAAAACTACATTCCTTAATGGATTTCTTAAAGAAGAGTTGTATATGATGCAACCAAAAGGTTTTGTCGATCCTAAAGGTGCAAACAAAAAGAGCAAGCTCCAGCGATCCATCTATGGACTGGTGCAAGCATCTCAGAGTTGGAATATACGCTTTGATGAGTTGATCAAAGCATATAGTTTTATACAGACTTGTGGTGAAGCCTGTATTTACAAGAAAGTGAGTGGGAGCACTACAACATTTCTGATAAATATATGTGAATGACATATTGTTGATCGGAAATAATGTAGAATTATTCTGCAAAGCATAAAGAGTGTTTGAAAGGAGTTTTTCAAAGAAAGACCTCGGTGAATCTGCTTACATATTGAGCATCAAGATCTAGAGATAGATCAAGATGCTTGATAAGTTTTTTCGATGAATACATACCTTGACAAGATTTTGAAGTAGTTCAAAATGGAACAGTCAAAGAAAAGAGTTCTTGGCTGTGTTACAAGGTGTGAAATTGAGTAAGACTCAAAGCCCGACCACGGCAAAAGATAGAAAGAGAATGAAAGTCATTCCCTATGCCTCAGCCATAGTTTCTATAAAGTATGTCATGCTGTGTACCAGATCTATTGTATACCCTACACTGTGTTTAGCAAGGGAGTACAATAGTGATCTAGAAGTAGATCACTGGACAGCGGTCAAAATTATCCTTAGAGGAATAAGGATATGTTTCTCGATTATGGAGGTGACAAAAGGTTCATCGTAAAGGGTTACGTCGATGCAAATTTTGACACTGATCCAGATGACTCTAAGTCTCAATCTGGATACATTTTGAAAGTGGGAGCAATTAGCTAGAGTAGCTCCGTGCAGAGCATTGTTGACATAGAAATTTGCAAAATACATATGGATCTGAATGTGGCAGACCCGTAGACTAAACTTCTCTCACAAGCAAAACATGATCACACCTTAGTACTCTTTGGGTGTTAATCACATAGCGATGTGAACTAGATTATTGACTTTAGTAAACCCTTTGGGTGTTGGTCACATGACGATGTAAACTATGGGTGAGGGAGTCCTAGATTAGGGCGTCTCCGGACAGCCGGATTACATCCTTTGGCCGGACTGTTGGACTATGAAGATACAAGATTGAAGACTTCGTCTCGTGTCTGGATGGGACTCTACTTGGCGTGGAAGGCAAGCTAGGCAGTACGGATATGGATATCTCCTCCTTTGTAACCGACCTTGTGTAACCCTAGCCCCCTCTGGTGTCTATATAAATCGGAGGGTTTTAGTCCGTAGGACAACAGACAATCATACCATAGGCTAGCTTCTAGGGTTTAGCCTCTTCGATCTCGTGGTAGATCTACTCTTGTACTACCCATATCATCAATATTAATCAAGCAGGACGTAGGGTTTTACCTCCATCGAGAGGGCCCGAACCTGGGTAAAACATCGTGTCCCCTGCCTCCTATTACCATCCGCCTTAGACGCACAATTCGGGACCCCCTACCCGAGATCCGCTGGTTTTGACACCGACATTGGTGCTTTCATTGAGAGTTCCTCTGTGGCGTCGCTGTTAGGCTTGATGGCTCCTTCTATCATCGATAGCGATGCAGTCCAGGGTGAGACTTTTCTCTCGAACAGATCTTTGTGTTCGGCGGCTTCGCACTGCAGGCCAACTCGCTTGGCCATCTGGAGCAGATCGAAAGTTATGCCCCTGGCCACCAGGTCAGGTTTGGAAGCTTAAACTACACCACCGATATCCGCGGAGACTTGATCTCTGACGGATTCGAGCCTCTGCCTTGTGTGTCACGCGGTCACGATGAGTACGATTTAGCTCTACCATCAGGCAGTGTTCAGGAGATCGCACCGGCAGCCGCTCTGACCCTCAATTCGGAGCCAGTTGCGCCGTCCATGGACGGGTGGATGGACCCTGCCACGGAGGCCTTACCCTCAACGACGATCGAGCCGAATATCAATCTTACCCTTCACGAGAGCCATGTTGTTAAACTGCCGGATACTTCTCCGGCCACGGACTCCGAACCGCCTGCGCCCGTTCCTATCGAATCCGGTTGGGCGCCGATCATGGAGTTTACCTCCGTGGATATCTTTCAGCACTCGCCCTTCGGCGACATACTGAATTCATTAAAGTCTCTCTCCTTGTCAGGAGAGTCCTGGCCGAACTATGTCCGGCAGGATTGAGATGCGGATGACGAAGAAATTTGCCGCCCACCCACCACCCACTTAGTAGCCACTGTCGATGACTTAACCAACATACTCGACTCCGACTCCGAAGACATCGACGGTATGGACGATGATGCAGGAGATGAACAGGAACCACTGCCCACAGGGCACTGGACGCCCACTTCATCACATGACGTATACATGGTGGACACACCAAAAGACGACGACGACGAGGAACGGAAGGACGCAATGAAGGGTTGTCCCCTCGAGAAGCAATCAAAGCGGCGGCGTAAGCGCCGCTCCAAATCACGCCTCGGCAGAAACAATGATCATATAGACCCAGCGTTAGAGCAGGGTGAACCATCGCCGGACCACGGCAACACGGAGAATCAAACCAAACAACCCGACTCTGTCAAACATAATAGTCCGGACGACATCACACCGAACAGACACCCAGAGCAACAGAATGCCCATCAAACACTCGTTGCCACCGCAAGGAGTCTAAAAAAGCAAAAGCAAAGGCTCAAGGCTGCGCAAGACACACTCCAAATCAGATGGAGTAAAGTACTCAACTCAGCAGAGAAGTACGGCGGTAATCACCACACCAAGAGCTACCCGAAGCGGAAGTTGCTACCTGAATTTGATGAGGAGGCCTTAGATCCCCCGCAACCAAAAATTAAAACGGCCATCTGGCCGGATAGACGACCTCACGGGCACCATAGAGCGGCAAAAAACGCCGCACATAAGCCAATAAGCGATCCACGCGAGGGCTCGCATCAAAAGGACGGCACAACCAGATCCATCTATGGACCACGCAAGCGCGCTCTAGCATACGATGCAACACAACAAACATCCGAACAACATGGTACACCCAGATACAGGGGTGCCGCACACCCCCTATGTTTCACCGATGAGGTGCTAGACCATGAATTTCCAGAGGGATTCAAACCCGTAAACATAGAGGAATACGACGGAACAACAGACCCTGGGGTCTGGATTGAGGACGATATCCTCCATATCCATATGGCTCGAGGAGATGATCTCCATGTCATTAAGTATTTACCCCTCAAACTCAAAGGGCCAGCTCGGCACTGGCTTAAAAGCCTCCTCGAAAGCTCCATTGGAAGCTGGGAAGAGCTCGAAGACGCTTTTCGGGCAAATTTTCAAGGGACTTATGTCCGACCTCCGGACGCGGACGATTTGAGTCATATAACTCAACAGCCCGGAGAGTCAGCCTGAAAGCTTTGGAACAGGTTTCTTACTAAAAAGAACCAAATAGTCGACTGTCCGGACGCCGAAGCCTTGGCAGCTTTTAAGCATAGCATCCGCGACGAATGGCTTGCCAGACACCTCGGCCAAGAAAAGCCGAGAACAATGGCAGCATTAACAAGCCTCATGACCCGCTTTTGCGCGGGTGAGGATAGCTGGCTAGCCAGATGCAGCACCAGCAACCCCAGTACATCCGAAGTTGGAGATGGAAATGGGAAATCACGGCGCAGCAAAAATAATAAGCGTCGGAATAAAGAAGACAGCCCGAAGAGCACGGCGGTAAACGCCGGATTCAGAAGTTCTTGGCCAGGTCAGCAAAAGCCGCCCTCTAAAGGCACCAGAGATGAACTGTCCAGCCTAAACAAAATTTTGGACCAAATATGTCAGATCCATAGCACCCCCGATAAACCTGCAAATCATACCCACAGAGAATGTTGGGTCTTCAAGCAGTCCGGCAGGCTCAACGTCGTACACAAGGGGGAGGATACACCAAGCGAAGAAGAGGATGAGCCTCTCAAGCAAGACACTGGGGAACAAAAGAAATTTCCAACATAAGTCAAAACAGTGAACGTGTTACACGTGATCAAGGGGAGAAACAAAGCGTCACTCCCAGAGAAATATGCCCAAGGGCCTACCACCGCGGAGTCCTGCCACTGGTCGTCTCAACCGATCACTTTCGACCATCGGGATTACTCAGCAAGTATCCGGCGTGCAGGATGGGCTGCCTTGGTATTAAACCCAATAATTGACGGATACCATTTCACACGAGTCCTGATGGATGGTGGCAGCAGTCTAAACCTGATATATCATGACACAATCCGCAAAATGGGGTTAGACCCAACGAAAATTTGCCACAGCAATACTACCTTTAAAGGAGTAACGCCAGGCCCAGGGGCTCATTGCACGGGCTCCCTGCTACTAGAGGTTATATTCGGCTTCCCCGATAACTTCTGTAGCAAAAATTTAACATTCCATGTTGCTCCGTTCCAAAGTGGCTATCAAGAACTACTTGGACATGAAGCTTTCGCTCGCTTTAATGCAATACCGCATTACGCTTGCCTCACGCTTAAGATGCCCGGTCCACGTGGCATCATTACAGTGAATGGAAATATTGAGCGATCTTTGCGCGCCGAAGAGAGTGCGACTGCCTTGGCAGCCGCACACTAAAAACGGCCTCACCAACTAAAGCATTTGATAGGTCGTCAAGACCACGGACACGGTTAGACGAGTCTGGCGCAGCTATATGTAATTCATACAGATTTGATGGCCACACCCCTATTACAAATACAAGGGGCTCAATGCGCGCAGACAAGTGGCAATTTTTACTCATCTTGAATTGTAAATGGTTTCTTTAAACCTACCTTTTTGCACGACAACTTTTCACCTAAGTTTCTCTCTTTTACATATGACCATCGTACTACACCCGTCCAGGATACGGCACAACGGAGACACAGGCGCAGACATGCAGCAGGGACCCGTTCCAAGGATTCTTTTTAGATTAAGACCCTGCGTAAACCTTTTTTACTGTCTCTTGTTGATACACATCCCTCGGATTCTTAGTACAATTGAGAAGGATGCTGACGTCTTGGCATGTGGCCATGTCAGATTAATGCACGTACCTGGACACCAGGGGCTTCTTACAAAGGGCACTGTTTAGGCCCGGTTTATACCATAAAGACCAAATACCTTAGGGAGTGTTCGGCGTCGCGAGTTTGGCCGTATATGCATCAGCTCCGAATCATGTCTTTGGTCAAATGTTGGGTTTGCCCGGCTCCTGTTTTTTGCTGCCTTACGTTCCGCACTATCGGCTAAGGCGGCACCAGGAGAACTACTGCGATTGTGCCGCGGTTCATCCGGACGAGCACCTCAGTAGAGAAAGCCAAAAACTGACTTTCATGATATAGCGTGAGACTGGTCAACCACTCGATGACCCATCGGAATGTTAGAATTCCCCCGCCTTAATGAAGGGCCGTTTCCCGGCCAGGCATGTACGCACCCCGAATTCTGGAGAGTGCGGAGCCACCAGGGGCTATATAGTAGCCCCAGCGTCAAACTCCTATGGCTAAGTGAAAGTGTTAAAGCATTATAGTCCGGTTGCCTCGTTCGTTGCGCTATCACCTCCTTATTAGTACCAAGACGTTGGATTAAGTGTGAACACGTGTCTTCTGCGAACACCCCTGCATTATATGCGTGGGGGCTGAAGCCGACGACTACAATCTTTCAGGTTATATACATATATACATAAACGGCCGCACAGGAGGCATCATATTACTTTCAGGCAAAAGTATAAATACAGCCCTAATAAATTTGATAAACATTGTTTTTACAATGGGAATACATGTCACTCAAACATAATATTCTTCAAGCACTGGGCCTCTATCAAACGAGCACCCTCAAGAACTTCTCTAAAATAGTGCTCGGCAGCCACTCGGCCTATGGTCGAACCCTGCGCCGCAACAGTGGTAGCATCCATCTCCGCCCAGTTTGCTTTGACACGGGCAAGGGCCATCCGCGAGCCTTCTATGCATGCCGACCTCTTCATCGCATTGATGCGCGGCACCGCACCAAGGAACTGCTGCACTAAGCTGAAATAGTTGTTCGGTTTCGGCTTATCCGGCCATAGATGATCTACGACGGACCTCATGGGGAGTCCGGACAATCTATTGAGTTCGGCCCATTCGGCAAGTTGATCAGTTAGTGGAAGAGGACGCTCTGGAACGTTAAACTGCGACCAGAATAGCTTGTCCACTTCACGATCTGTTTGATCTCGGAAGTATTCGGCCGCATCGACAACGCTCGCCGCCAAGTCCAGATATGCGTCTGCCGAACTCCACAACCAATCCAGAGGGGCATACCGCGGATCTCCAAACTTCCTCCGCAGCAAAAAGGGCTTCCCAGCTGCAATATCCCCGGCTTCACGCAGCTCCTCCTTCTTCGCCCTCATAGCAGAGCGGGTGTCTTTGGTCGCCATCGTGGCCTTTTCAAGGTCCGTCGCCTTCGCTCATTTTTCTTCTTCAAGGAACTAGCAACGGTCAGCCGAGTCTTTTAACTTTATAGCCATCTTGGCCATCTTCTCTTTACTCTCACAATGCGCGGCCTTCTCGGCTCTCAACTCTTCAGCCGCCTTCAATGCAGCCGCATTACTACTCCTTCCTTGTTCTTTGGCTCGGGCAAGTTCCGCCCGAAGGGTCTCCACGGTGGCAGCTCCATCTGTAGTCACAACATATTAAACATACTGGCATCATGCTGCTCTTACTATGTGATATTCACCATAAAACATTACTTGCCCTGTGCCTCGTCAAGCCGCTTGTTAACAAGCTCGATATCGGCATCTGCCGCATCTAGTTGCCGCTTTAGTTTGGCAAACTCATTAGTTCGGCTAGCCACTGGAGCTTCCACCACCTGCACATAAAGGCGGTTTGGTTATTACCTGGTACTACGATCCTCTGTTTGCCGCCATTCTCAATGACAACCAGAGTCTCAGGGGCTACTATCTACACAAGGCACACCTAAAATGTGCGGTACTATCAAAAAGTATATCATTTCACGTACCTCAAAGCATGTCAGTAGACTCATAAATTCTTCATGCAATCCACTTTCGGCGGACGAAATTCTTTTCACCACTGTACCCATCAACGTACGGTGTTCTTCTGAGATGGCTGCTCGCTCCAACAGCTCCCTCAGTACGTCCGACCGCATACCAGATGGTGCCGGACTCTTTTGTTTGCTCTCTTCAAGAGCCGGACAATGGGGACTTCGGGTGACTATAGGATTATCTTCTAGCCTCACCAGATCCAGAGAGGCCCTCCGTGACGACACTTCAAGGTCGCCCGCTTCTTGAGCGGGGGAGTCCGGGGGAGGCGTTTCGCTCTCCATCATCTCCGGAAGAAGATCCCCCGAAGACGAGGTCTGCTGAGAAGGGCTAAGATCCGAACTACAAGATAAACGCTTCAGTTATTTTCCTCAGAGGTAAGGTAGTATATCTCCATTGTTAAAGTACTTTTTGATTACTTACAGCTCATTGGAGGGCTGATCCTCGCGTGGACTTTGTGCGGCAAGAGCACCCTCCAAGGCAGGACCCTCTGGTGGAGACTTCTTCTCCCGTTTGGAAGCCTTGGTTTCTGGATCTTCAGAGGCAGTCCTCTTCCTTCCCTGAAGCGAGAGAAGGTCAGATTCTTCCCCTTGGTTATCCTCCTTCACGGAGGCGCTCATTCCCTCGCTTGGAATTGGTAGCGATGGGGGCCCACTTTCGACCTCATTATTCCCCCCTTTATCTTCCTTTGAGAGCTCCGGGCAAGGTGCTAGCTCGACCATCTTTTCCAGTACCGGATTCTCCAAACCCTCAGGAAGGGGGGCCGAACACCGAATCATCTTCGCCCTTGTTAGCCAGTCCTGGTCATAGAGCGATTTCTCAGAATGACGTCATGGTAAATGAAAGACGGTGTGTTCGGCTAAAGGATTACTTACTTGGTCGGCGGTACGGTTGCTGCTCAGGCCCACGTCCTCGGTAGTATCCGGACACTCTATTTGGGGTTCGAAGAATGATTTGTACATCTCCTCGTGCATCAGGCCGAGGAAATTCTGAATGGTGCGCGGCCCTTCTGGGTTGAACTCCCACATGCGGAGGGGCCGGCGTTTGCAAGGCTGGACTCGACGAACCAGCATGACTTGCATCACCGTAACCAGACTGAAATCTCTGTTGAAGAGATCTTGAATGCGGCTTTGCAGTATAGGCATGTCCTTGGCTGGACCCCAGCTCAGCCCTATGCTAATCCATGACATCAGTTGTGGTGGAGGGCCCGAGCGGAAAGCAGGGGCGGCCACCCACTTGGCACTTTTGGGAGCTGTGATGTAAAACCACTACCGCTGCCATAATCCGGACACCTCTGGAAAGGAACCCTTTGGCCATGGAGCTCCAGCAATTTTACTTATTAATGCGCCTCCACACGCTACATGTTGCCCCTCGACCATCTTCGGCTTCACGTCAAAGGTCTTGAGCCACAGGCCGAAGTGAGGGGTAATGCGGAGGAAGGCCTCACATACGACAATAAATGCCGAGATGTGGAGAAAGGAGTCTGGGGCTAGATCGTGGGAATCTAGCCCATAATAGAACATCAAACCCCTAACAAAGGGATCCAGGGTGAGGCCTAGGCCTCGAAGGAAGTGGGAGATGAACACAACGTTCTCGTTGGGTTCGGGAGTAGGGACAACCTGCCCTCGGGCAGGCAGCCAATGCGAAACCTCGGCGGTCAGGTATCTGGCCTCCCTCAACTTCTTGATATCCTCTTCCGTAACGAAGGAGGGCATCCACCGGCCTTGAAGGCAAGATCCGGATATGATTGAAGGTCCAAAGCACCTGAACTGGGCTTTGGGTGTTAGAACTCAAGGCGGGGGAAGGATTCGATTGAGCACGAAGGAAAAAGTAAAAGCCTTGTCCCTTTATAAAGAGGTTGAATATCAAGCGTCCTCTCCGTAGCCGTTTGGGACTTGCCTATAATCTAGGAGTCCTAGACACGGTTGGGTTACCCACGACCGTATTGATGAGAATCTCGTAATTAGGGGAACACGATCTCTACTTTGACAAGACGTGTCAAGAAACCGCCTCGCGTTATGTGTGGAGCTGGTTGAAGAAAAACGGTTTGAATAATCACCGAGCCATGGCATGATGTCATGTTGCCAAAACGTGTCAGCAGATTAAGATTTGTGGAAATATTATTCTCTCTATGGTGGTATGTGGAACTTATTTTGCAGGGTCGGACACTATCCTTGTATTCAAATTCTTCTGTGATGTGTTCGGAGGAGGAACCTGCCTTGCAATGCCGAAGACAATACTGCGCGCCGGACTCATCGTCATTGAAAGCTTGGTTCAGGGGCTACTGAGGGAGTCCTGGTTCAGGGGCTACTGAGGGAGTCCTGGATTAGGGGCTACTGAGGGAGTCCTTGTAATCAAATGGCGATATGAACTAGATTATTGACTCTAGTGCAAGTGGGAGACTGAAGGAAATATGCCCTAGAGGCAATAATAAAGTTATTATAACGCCATGTGATTTAACACCAATAGTTCACATCACCATGTGATTAACACCCATTGTCGGTGTCAAAATCGGCGGATCTCGGGTAGGGGGTCCCGAACTGTGCGTCTAAGGCGGATGGTAATAGGAGGCAGGGGACACGATGTTTTACCCAGGTTCGGGCCCTCTCGATGGAGGTAAAACCCTACGTCCTGCTTGATTAATATTGATGATATGGGTAGTACAAGAGTAGGTCTACCACGAGATCGAAGAGGCTAAACCCTAGAAGCTTGCCTATGGTATGATTGTATGTTGTCCTACGGACTAAAACCCTCCGGTTTATATAGACACCAGAGGGGGCTAGGGTTACACAAGGTCGGTTACAAAGGAGGAGATATCCATATCCGTACTGCCTAGCTTGCCTTCCACGCCAAGTAGAGTCCCATCCGGACACGAGACGAAGTCTTCAATCTTGTATCTTCATAGTCCAACAGTCCGGCCAAAGGATATAATCCGGCTGTCCGGAGACCCCCTAATCCAGGACTCCCTCAGTAGCCCCTGAACCAGGCTTTCAATGACGAGATGAGTCCGACGCGCAGTATTGTCTTCGGCATTGCAAGGCGGGTTCCTCTTCCGAACACATCACAGAAGAATTTGAATACAAGGATAGTGTCCGACCCTGCAAAATAAGTTCCACATACCACCGTAGAGAGAATAATATTTCCACAAATCTTAATCTGCTGACACGTTTTGGCAACATGACATCATGCCATGGCTCGGTGATTATTCGAACCATTTTTCTTCAACCAGCTCCACACATAACGCGAGGCGGTTTCTTGACACGTCTTGTCAAAGCAGAGATCATGTTCCCCTAATTACGGGATTCTCATCAATACGGTCGTGGGTAACCCAACCGTGTCTAGGACTCCTAGATTATAGGCAAGTCCCAAACGGCTATGGAGAGGACGCTTGATATTCACCCTCTTTATAAAGGGACAAGGCTTTTAATTTTTCCCCCGTTCTCAATCGAATCCTTCCCCCGCCTCGAGCTCTAACACCCAAAGCCCAGTTCAGGTGCTTCGGACCTTCAATCATGTCCGGATCTAGCCTTCAAGGCTGGTGGATGCCCTCCTTCGTTACGGAAGAGGATATCAAGAAGTTGAGGGAGGCCAGATACCTGACCGCCGAGGTTTCGCATTGGCTGCCTGCCCGAGGGCAGGTTGTCCCTACTCCCGAACCCAACGAGAACGTTGTGTTCATCTCCCACTTCCTTCGAGGCCTAGGCCTCACCCTGGATCCCTTTGTTAGGGGTTTGATGTTCTATTATGGGCTAGATTCCCACGATCTAGCCCCAGACTCCTTTCTCCACATCTCGGCATTTATTGTCGTATGTGAGGCCTTCCTCCGCATTACCCCTCACTTCGGCCTGTGGCTCAAGACCTTTGACGTGAAGCCGAAGATGGTCGAGGGGCAACATGTAGCGTGTGGAGGCGCATTAATAAGTAAAATTGCTGGAGCTCCATGGCCAAAGGGTTCCTTTCCAGAGGTGTCCGGATTATGGCAGCGGTAGTGGTTTTACATCACAGCTCCCAAAAGTGCCAAGTGGGTGGCCGCCCCTGCTTTCCGCTCGGGCCCTCCACCACAACTGATGTCATGGATTAGCAGAGGGCTGAGCTGGGGTCCAGCCAAGGACGTGCCTATACTGCAAAGCCGCATTCAAGATCTCTTCAACGGAGATTTCAGTCTAGTTACGGTGATGCAAGTCATGCTGGTTCGTCGAGTCCAGCCTTGCAAACGCCGGCCCCTCCGCATGTGGGAGTTCAACCCAGAAGGGTCGCGCACCATTCAGAATTTCCTCGGCCTGATGCACGAGGAGATGTACAAATCATTCTTCGGACCCCAAATAGAGTGTCCGGATACTACCGAGGACGTGGGCCTGAGCAGCAACAGTACCGCCGACCAAGTAAGTAATCCTTTAGCCGAACACACCGTCTTTCATTTACCATGACGTCATTCTGAGAAATCTCTCTATGACCAGGACTGGCTAACAAGGGCGAAGATGATTCGGTGTTCGGCCCCCCTTCCTGAGGGTTTGGAGAATCCGGTACTGGAAAAGATGGTCGAGCTAGCACCTTGCCCGGAGCCTTCAAAGGAAGATAAAGGGGGGAATAATGAGGTCGAAAGCGGGCCCCCATCGCTACCAATTCCAAGCGAGGGAATGAGCGCCTCCGTGAAGGAGGATAACCAAGGGGAAGAATCTGACCTTCTCTCACTTCGGGGAAGGAAGAGGACTGCCTCTGAAGATCCGGAAAACAAGGCTTCCAAACGGGAGAAGAAGTCTCCACCAGAGGGTCCTGCCTTGGAGGGTGCTCTTGCCGCACAAAGTCCGCGCGAGGATCAGCCCTCCAATGAGCTGTAAGTAATCAAAAAGTACTTTAACAATGGATATATACTACCTTACCTCTGAGGAAACTAACTGAAGCGTTTATCTTGCAGTTCGGATCTTAGCCCTTCTCAGCAGAGCTCATCTTTGGGGGATCTTCTTCTGGAGATGATGGAGAGCGAAATGCCTCCCCCGGACTCCCCCGCTCAAGAAGCGGGCGACCTTGAAGTGTCGTCACGGAGGGCCTCTCCGGATCCGGTGAGGCCAGAAGATAATCCTATAGTCACCCGAAGTCCCCAGCGTCCGGCTCTTGAAGAGAGCAAACAAAAGAGTCCGGCACCATCTGGTATGCGGTCGGACGTACTGAGGGAGCTGTTGGAGCGAGCGGCCATCTCAGAAGAACACCGTACGTTGATGGGTACAGTGATGAAAAGAATTTCATCCGCCGAAAGTGGATTGCATGAAGCCTTTATGAGTCTACTGACATGCTTTGAGGTACGTGAAATGATATACTTTTTGATAGTACCGCACATTTTTAGGTGTGCCTTGTGTAGATAGTAGCCCCTGAGACTCTGGTGGTCATCGAGAATGGCGGCAAACAGAGGATCGTAGTCCCAGGTAATAACCAAACCACCTTTATGTGCAGGTGGTGGAAGCTCCGGTGGCTAGCCGAACTAATGAGTTTGCCGAACTAAAGCGGCAACTGGATGCGGCAGATGCCGACATCGAGCTTGTTAACAAGCGGCTTGACGAGGCACAGGGTAAGTAATGTTTTATGGTGAATATCACATATTAAGAGCAGCATGATGCCAGTATCTTTAATATGTTGTGACTACAGATGGAGCTGCCACCATTGTCGGAGTAAATAGCCATGGGTAGCCTAGCCGGCTTCCCCTGGCCATTCTGAAAAAGTTGCGAGCCCGCCCGGCTCACAAGAGTCCAAGACATGGGGCCGCCTTCCCCTAACCGGCTGCTATCAAGGCCGGCTTTCGGAAGGCGGTCCGACTTTAACCCTCACGAGAGGGCCGACTCCAAGAAGCCAGCTGTGAGAAGGCGGCTCCTTCGAGCCGGTTCCCCGTAAAGTAGTCAAGACCGTACCCACAAAGTTTGCACCCACCTAACGGCGGTGCGACGGGGCGTGGCTACAGAAGAGCCTGCCACCCCCGAATCCCGGGGCACGCCTGGCACAGTGCGTCGTACGAGGTAGGCATGACCCGTCCGGCGCAGCACTGTTGCCATGTTGACCCTGGCGTCACCCACGACGGGCCGCCAGCGTGGCCCACAGGCGGTGGGCCCCTTAAAGTAGAGAGACGGCCGAAGGCGGCCACGCTTCCAACCAGCCAGCCCAAGACGGAGCCGGCTCCCTGCAGCCGGCTCGCCGCCTCCCTCGAAGAGGACGCCCCATTAAGGAGACAAGACGCGGTAAGGCTACAGCGATCGTCCGACAGGCGGCGGTACTATAGCCGCGCTTACCACGATGAAGCTCACGTCAGCAAGATGAAGCCACAGTGACCAAGGAGTTGGCAGCCGGCGGGACCCACCAGTCGGCGGCCCCAGCAGCCGGCGCAGAAGCCGGCGAGCGCAGTCACAGATGGCTGGGCCCCGCGCCCAGCCGGATTACCGTTGTACCCTCGAGGGGTAGGCTTATATAAACCCCCCGGAGCACCCATGCAAAGGGTTGGACCCCCTGCTAGTTCTAGACACCATACAAGGAGAAGAAGCAGGCTAGCCGTGCCCTTTCTTCCTCCTCCCCCCAAACAGCTCCAGGAGCGTTGTGTAGCTACTTGATTCATCGAGTGAGCATGCGGAGACCCCGCAGAGCAGCAGTAGGGGTGTTATCTCCACGGAGAGCCCCGAAGCTGGGTAAGATCCGCCGGCGTGCATGTCTTCGCCTTGTCCCGCTTCCAAGCACCGGCGATGTCTTACTGGTAAAGATAAGCCATCCGTTGGCATATGTCGCACCCACCATCCGACATTTGGCGCCCACCGTGGGGCCAGGCGCACCGTCGTCCGGAGACCTGTTCTGGACGGGAACCCTTTTCCTCCCCAACGAGCGTAGCCAGCCCGGCACGCCCGATGGCGCTTGCCAGGACGCACTTCAGGGCGTCACCAGCATCTGCGCGGCAAGCGGCCTCGCCGATCTCCCCGACAAGACCTCCACCGACCTCCACCTCCGAAGAGCTCGCTTCCGATGCGGGCACTGACCGCCTCGCCAACCTTCTCTGCCAGCTCCATGTCTCCAGCGGGCCCGCTGCGGACCTGGAGTCGGTTGGCTCCACCGACCCGATGCCTGCCGACTCCGACATGGCCTCCTACGACGCCTTCCCCACCAACGTCGCGATCTACAACGACCCGCTTCCTCGAGCCGACGGCCACGATGCTGTCACCGCCGAAGTGATGGTTGTCGGCCACAGCGGCCCGGCCGACGAGAGCGCCCGCGACGCCTCGCGCGCGGTGGCCCACAACTTGTCCGCTCCTCTCCCGGCCGACGCCGACGACGAAGCACTGGAAGCACGCCGCCTCGCTCTCCTCGCAGAGGGCCGGAGGCTGGCCTCCGTAAGACGCCTCACTGAGGCCTACCGGCGTGAGGCTGACTGCGCCGCCTTCGGCACGCCGGCCCCGGGCGGGCCAAGCCGGGCCGGCCTTATCAAGCAACGCGGTGCCGTCATCGCCGACACGCTAGGAGTCGATCGCCCGGTCTATGCCACTCCGCTCGAGAACTTGCGTGCCGCCCAGGCGGCCGTAGACGAGCTGGACGGCCTGGAAGCCGAAGACCTTCCCCACATGACCCGGCGCATCCAGCAATTGATTGACGCCGCCGCGCAGCGGCACGAAGCCGACGCTCGCGCGGAAAGCCTTCCCCCACACCGAGAGCACGGCGCGACGTCCCGGACGCCGACTACGAGCAATACCCGTGCGCGACGCGAGAAGGAGCCGGCTACCAGCCGCAGCCGGACCCGGATCTCCATCGAGCGGGACGTGGACGGTCATCCCCGAGCCATGGAGTGGCGGGGCGACCCGCCTCCGCCTCCGCCCCGAGGAGAGAGATATCCCGCCTCACCGCCAGTGGCGCACCCGACTCTCAGCGGCCGGCTGGGCCGCCGCGAAGGAATCGGCAAGAACGACGCCCGTCATCGGCTCGACCGCCTGGCGCGATCCCTAGCATTGGAAGAAGAAGACGATGTCGGCCCGCCTTGCTTCGGCCCCCGCATCCGCGACGAGCCCTTTCCCAAAGGGTTCTCGCTCCCAAGAGACACGCCCAAGTACAACGGCTCCGTGAAGCCGGAAGATTGGTTGATCGACTACTCCACCGCAGTTAGCATAGCCAACGGCAACCGGTGAGTCGCCGTGAAGTACGTGCCCCCCATGCTGCAGGGCACGGCGCGGACCTGGCTCAACAGCCTCAAGCCGCGTAGCATCAACAGCTGGCTAGACTTCACAGAAGCCTTCATCCGCAACTTCACCAGCACCTACAAGCGGGCTCCCAAGCCCAGACAGCTCTCCTTGTGCGTACAAGGCCCCGCCGAGTCCACTCGCGATTACCTCACGCGTTGGGCCGAGCTCCGCAACTCCTGTGAAGGGGTGCACGAGGTGCAAGCCATAGAGTACTTCACAGCCGGGTGCCGAGAAGGCACCCTCCTCAAGCACAAGCTCCTCTGCGACGAGCCGGCTACCCTCGACGAGCTTCTGGACATAGCGGACAAGTACGCAACCTCCGACTCCTCGATGAAGACCGAGCTTCGGGTAGACGCGTCCGGGAAGGTGCTCAACCCGACGCCCAAGACGCCCGCTGGAGAACCCGGCCGACACCCCAACTCGAACGACAACAAGCGCAAGGGCCCCGCGCCGCCTCCCGCTAGCCGGCAGGTGGCCACGGTCGAAGATGCGCCGCCTGAAGAACGACCGGCGCCCAAGAAGCCCAAGGGCGGCAGGCCGGCTTGGCAGCCCGCCTTCTCCTACGAGCAAACCCTCGACGCCCCTTGCAAGTTCCACAGCGGCGCGAAGCCGTCCAACCACACGACCCGGAAGTGCAACTGGCTCACCCGAATCTCTAAGGCCGAGGGGCTCTTGCCACCTCCGCCTGCCGGCCCGCCGCCTCCGCCTCCGCCGCCTCCGGCCGCTCGGCCCGCAGTCGGAGCCGTGCACGACGAGTTTCCTGACGAGCAAGCAACCTGCATCGTCTTCACAAGCCAGCCCGAAGACCGGCGCAGCAAACGCCGAGAGCACCAGGAAGTCAGCGTGGTCGCTGCCAACCCCGCCGGACACATGCACTGGTCAGAAAAGCCCATCAGCTGGAGCTGGGCCGACCATCCGGAGGTGATGCCTTCTCCCGGCTCTTATGCTTTGGTCCTGGAAGCCACCCTTGCAACGGACAGACGTGCCGCCCGCTTCTCCCGTGTGCTGATAGACGGCGGGAGCAGCATCAACATCCTGTATCGTGACACCCTGGAGAAGTTGAACGTCAAGACAAAACAGCTCACGCCCACACGGACAGTGTTCCACGGCATCGTACCCGGCCTGTCCTGCGCCCCCATTGGCAAAATCAAGATTGATGTACTTTTTGGGGACAAGGAGCATTTCTGCCGGGAAGCGATCTGGTTCGAAGTGGTGGACCTGGAGAGCCCTTACCATGCATTGCTGGGACGACCTGCCTTGGCCAAATTCATGGCGGTTCCCCACTATGCATACCTCAAGATGAAGATACCAAGCACCAAAGGCGTCATCACCGTAGCCGGTGACTACAAGAAGTCCTCCGAGTGCGCAGCGGCCAGCAGCCAGCTGGCCGAGTCCCTTGTGATCGCCGAAGAGAAGAAGATGCTGGACCAAGTCGTGGCCATAGCGGGCAAGCAGTCGGCCGTGTCCCCCGACCCCAAGGAGCATGATACTAAAGGGTCTTTTCAGCCGGCCAAGGAGACAAAGAAGATACCTCTTGACCCCGAGCGTCCAGAGAGGTTTGCTGTCATTGGGGCAAACCTGAACAGCAAATAGGAAGGCGAGCTCGCCGATTTCCTCCGTGAGAATCGGGATATCTTTGCGTGGTCCCCCAAGGACATGCCGGGTGTTCCGAGGAAATTCGCCGAGCACAAACTACATGTTCGAGAAGACGCAAAGCCAGTCAGACAACCCCTTCGCCGACTGTCGAAGGAGAAACGCAGGATTGTAGGGGAGGAAATAGCCCGGCTCTTGGCGACCGGCTTTATCATGGAAGTTTTCTTTCCAGAGTGGCTCGCCAACCCGGTCCTTGTGCTAAAGAAGAATAACAAGTGGCGCATGTGTATAGACTACACAAGTCTCAACAAGGCCTGCCCCAAAGATCCTTTTGCCCTGCCAAGGATAGACCAAGTGATAGACTCCACAGCCGGATGCGAGCTGTTGAGTTTTTTGGATGCTTACTCTGGATATCACCAGATAAAGCTGGATCCGGATGACCGCCTGAAGACCGCCTTCATCACGCCGTTCGGAGCCTTCTGCTACCTGACTACGACATTCGCCTTGAGAAATGCCGGTGCCACCTTTCAGCGTTGCATGCAGAAGTGCCTCCTCAAGCAGCTCGGCAGGAATGCCCACGTTTACGTGGACGACATCGTGGTGAAGACGGAGAAGCGTGGCACCTTGCTGGAAGACCTCGAGGAAACATTTGAGAACCTGCGCCGGTTCCAAATCAAGCTCAACCCTGAGAAATGCGTGTTCGGGGTGCCAGCCGGCCAGCTTCTAGGCTTCCTGGTCTCCGAATGCGGCATCGAATGCAACCCGGCGAAGATCAAAGCCATCGAAAGAATGGCGATCCCTACCAAGCTTCGAGACATTCAGAAGTTCACCGGGTGCTTGGCCTCCTTGAACCGCTTCATGAGCCGGCTCGGAGAGAAGGCCCTCCCCCTCTACTGCCTCATGAAGAAGAGCACTCACTTCGAGTGGAACGACCAGGCCGACCAAGCTTTCCATGAGTTGAAGAAGATGCTGTCCACGCCGCCTGTCCTCGCGGTGCCGACCGAGAAAGAGCCCATGCTCCTTTACATCGCTGCAACCAGCCGGGTGGTCAGCACCGTCATCGTAGTCCAGCGCCCGGAAGAAGGCCGAGCCCAGCCGGTCCAGAGGCCGGTGTATTATTTGAGCGAAGTGCTGTCCGCCTCAAAACAGAACTACCCGCACTACCAAAAGATGTGTTACGGCGTGTACTTCACCGCCAAGAAGCTGAAGCCCTACTTTCAAGAGCATCCCGTCACGGTCGTATGCACTGCCCCGCTAGCCGAGATCATAGGCAGCCGAGATGCATCCGGCCGGGTGGCGAAATGGGCCATCGAGTTGGCCCCGTACACGATCTTCTATCAGCCCCGCACTGCCATCAAGTCCCAAGCACTGGCCGACTTCCTCGTCGACTGGGCCGAGACCCAGTACCTGCCGCCGGCTCCCGACTCCACCCATTGGCGCA
The DNA here is from genome assembly GCF_003073215.2 of Triticum urartu. Classification (NCBI taxonomy): domain Eukaryota; kingdom Viridiplantae; phylum Streptophyta; class Magnoliopsida; order Poales; family Poaceae; genus Triticum; species Triticum urartu. Next base: position 68,249,679 of record NC_053023.1, on the reverse strand, counting down.
TGCACTTCGACGGGTCCAAGATGCGCACCGGCTTGGGAGCCGGCATCGTCCTTACCTCTCCCAAAGGCGACAAGCTCAGATACACGCTACAGATCCACTTTGCCGCCTCCAACAATGTGGCCGAGTACGAGGCGCTCATACATGGGCTCCGGCTTGCCAAAGAACTTGGCATTCGCCGGATCCTATGTTATGGCGACTCGGACCTGGTAGTCCAGCAGTCATCCGGCGACTGGGACGCCAAGGACGCGAATATGGCGAGCTACCGTTTCCTGGTCCAACAACTCAGCGGATACTTTGAAGGATGCGAGTTCCTCCACGTACCTCGAGCCGACAACGAGCCACCCGATGCCCTGGCTCGAATAGGCTCCACTTGGCAAGCAATTCCAACCGGCGTCGCTCTACAACGCCTCCTCAAGCCGTCCATCAAGCCGTCTCCGGAATCCGATTCCATCTTCGTGCCGCCTGACCCCGATGCGGCCAGGCCCGGCTCAAAGAATCAAGAAGCCAACCCGGCGACTTTGGCAGCCGGCTCGGGGACTGCGGTAGCCAGCCTGGGGACTGCGGTAGCCGGCTCGGGGACTGCGTTAGCCGGCCCGGGGACTGCACCAGCACTACAGCCGGTGGCTAACTCCAGCACCTCACAGCCCAGCCCGCCCACCCTGGTGGCAGTAGCCACTTTGGCAGTAGAAGAAGTCGCGGCCCCGTCATGGGCGTAGTCCATCCTCAACTTCCTAGTAAACCAAGACCTGCCGGCTGACGAAACAGAAGCAAGACAAATCCAACGTCGAGCCGGAGCGTACACAATCGTCAATAGAGAACTACTCAAGCGCAGCGTCACCGGAGTCCTCCGGCGATGCGTCGAGCAAGAGAAGGGCATCGCAATCCTCGCAGACATTCACCAAGGAGAATGCGGCCACCATGCGGCCTCAAGATCACTTGTCGCCAAAGCCTTCCGCCATGGTTTCTTCTGGCCGACTGCTTTGGTCGACGCCAAAGAATTAGTCAAGCATTGCAAGGGATGCCAGCTCTTCAGCTCCAAGCAACACATGCCGGCTTTGGCACTCAAGACCATTCCCCTCACTTGGCCCTTTGCCGTTTGGGGCCTGGACATGGTAGGCCCATTCAAGACGGCGCGCGGCGGCATGACGCATTTGCTCGTCGCCGTGGACAAATTCACCAAGTGGGTTGAGGCGAAGCCGATCAAGAAGCTGAATGGGCCGACTGCCGTGACGTTCATCGCGGACACAACAACTCGGTACGGCGTGCCGCACAGCATCATCACCGACAATGGCACGAATTTCGCCAAAGGAGCCTTGGCACGTTTCTGTGCAGCCCAAGGTATCCGGCTTTACTTAGCGTCCGTCGCCCACCCGCAGTCAAACGGCCAGGTCGAGCGAGCCAACGGCCTCATCCTCTCCGGCATCAAGCCCCGACTGGTTGTACCTCTGGAGCGCTCAGCCGGCTGTTGGCTCGATGAGCTGCCGGCTGTCCTCTGGAGTCTGCGCACTACACCAAACAAGTCAACCGGCTTCACCCCTTTCTTCCTTGTGTATGGTGCCGAGGCGGTCATCCCAACTGACATCGAATTCGACTTGCCTCGAGTAACCATGTACACGGAAGCGGAGGCCAAGGAAGCACGAGAAGACGGCGTCGACCTGCTGGCAGAAAGCCGGCTGTTAGCTCTCAGCCGGTCTGCAATTTACCAGCAGGGTTTGCGCCGCTACCACAGCGGCAAAGTCAGGCCAAGATCTTTCCAAGAAGGCGACCTTGTGCTCCGGCTGATTCAGCGAACAGCCGGCCAGCACAAGCTCTCAGCCCCTTGGGAAGGCCCTTTCGTCATCAGCAGAGCTCTAGGCAACGACTCCTACTACCTGATCGACGCACAGAAGCCGAAGGCACGCAAGAGAGACGGCTCCAGCAAGGAGTCGGAACGGCCATGGAACGCCAACCTCCTTCGAAGATTTTACAGTTGAAAGGCAGTATGTATCATGCTAACCTTTGTATTAAGTGCAAGACAATAGGCTCCCCGAGGGGGGCTCGGGGACTGCCATCCCTTATTTATGAATGAAAAGTATCATGCTTATGACCTTGTCGTATCATTTACTTTTTCCGTCCGGCACCGAGTTTGACTAGTCGGCTCGGGGACTGGCCGATTGAAGTTATATTAGAAGTCCTACCCGCAGTCAGACAAGTAGTGTGCCGGCTCTCAAGCCTTCCCTTGCCAAAGTCGCAGTTCGAAGAACCGGCTATCCAGCTGGCAAGGGTTAAAGGTAGGAACGACTTCCCACACGAAAAACGGCTAGGGACTGACGGACTAATATAACAAAAGCCGGTTTTTCCCACACCGCCGACTGGCTACCAGAGTAGCCGGCTGGCCGGTTTCCATTCACTCTACTTTAAATCCAAGAAAGCTCAAGTACTTGCCTCCCAAAGAGGGAAGGCGGCAAAGGAAAAAAGCCTAAGGATAAACAAGCATACGCGAATGGAAACCAAGCATGCACATGACAATATTTACATAAAAAGACCTCCAGGAGGCCAGCATTCAACATAGTTTGATACACCCCCAGTGGGTGGAACTGCGAAACTTAACAAAAGATTGTTCAAAGACAACAAAGCAGGAAAGATAAAGACGGCAGGTCAAGCTGGCGGAGCGGCCGACTGGTTGGTGGAGACGGTCGCGCCGGCTGAAGGAGCGGCCGGCTGACGAACCTCGGCTTGGTCACCGCCTCCAGCAGAGGGCGCACTTCCACGCGCCTCATTGCTGGAGGCACGGTCGGCCTGAGGTCGGCTGGTTGTTCCACCAGCCGGCTTGACGTCTCCGCCGTCATCGTCCTCGTCTTCTTCGCCCTCGTCGCTGGAGGCGATCTCCTCCGCCGAGTCCTCGCCCACCGCCGGGTTCAGCCCGAACCACTCCTCCGGCTGCGCGACACCGTCATCATCGATTTCGGGTGCGAAAACGCTAATGTCGGTGCACTCGGCGATCGTTGAAGCCCGCTGGGCGATAGCCGGCCTCACCGCCTCCAGCTCCACATCGGCCTCCATCCGCCAAGTGCGCAGCTGGTCCAGGCTCAGCCCTGGGTACCAAGCCCGGACGAATTCCAACGCCCGCCCGGCTCCGAGGCGGGCCGCTGACGCTTTCCAAGCCTCGAAGCGACCAACTGCGACTTCCAGCCAGTCGGCAGTTCGGCTCGGAGTGCGGGGGATCGTCTCGCCGGGCCAGAGGGCGGCCAGCACTTGCGCCCCGGCACGTTGGAGCCGGCGAAGCATCCGATGAGCCGGCTGCAACCGTGCCTGGACAGCCAGAAGCTGCTCCTCAAGGGTCCGGTTTGCATCCGGCGCGATGTCGGCCCCCGCTTGCCGGCGCGCCTCGCGATGGGCCTCAATGCTTTGGGCGGCGAAGGCGGAGTAGCCTGGGAAGTAATCTGCAAGAAACAACAAGCAAGAGCTCAAGATAAGTCAAAAAAAACCCAAGCGGCAAGGGGCAGGGGAGGGCCGAGAAAGGCAGCTTACCGTCGATCAAGTCCTCGATCTGGCCGAAGCCTTCGTCCAGGCCTCGCCAGGTCTCAGACCAGGTCGCCGCCGCCATCTCATATTTCGCCATCAAGGCGTCTTCGCTTTCCCGCGCCGCCTGCAGGGCCGTTTTGTGGCTTTTCCTCTTGGCCGGCTAGCTTCTTGGCCAGGCGATCCCGTTCCTGGACCAAGGTAGTGCACTCGGCCTCTTTGGCGTAAAGGGCGGCCTTCGCTTTGCCAAGCTCCTTCCGCAAATCGGCGTTGGCCCCTGAAGGCAAAGAAAAAGAAAAATCAATAAGAAAAGAGTCGTCAAGAAAGATTCGACCCGACTGCGCAGCAGTCGGCCCGAATCTCAGGGACTACACCCAGTGGGTGCGCTGACGCGCCCCGACAGGAGACAAACAAAACCAAGTACTTACTTCGGCTGTCGGCCAGGTCGTCGGTCAGCCGGCTCAACTCTCGAGCCTGGGAGTCGAAGGCGGCAGCACGAAGGTTGTGGTATTCCTGAAAGTTTAGAAAGAAAGCACAGTAAGGTGGCTGTCGAGAAAGATCCGACCCGACTGCGCAGCAGTCGGCCCGAATCTCGGGGACTACACCCAGTGGGTGCGCTGACGCGCCCCCACGGAAGAAATCAAGAAAGCAAAGCAGCCAGAGCGAAGGGCTCACCCGGACAGTGGTTCTCGTCGACAAGAACTCTTGGTTGAGCTGTTGCAGCAGGGCGGCTTGAGCTCGTAGCCGGCTCCGGACCCCTTGAGCCGCCGCTTCCAGCTCGCCGGTCCCCCCGCTGGGAGTCCACTCGGACACGGCGGAGCTGGCCGCCTCCAGATCTCCAGCCGGCTGGCCTGCGCCCGCGGCTCGGCGCAACTCCGGCGGAGCGGCGCCTCCTCCAGCACGCCGGCCCAGCACCAGCTGCACCTTGAGGCCGGCCCTGCTCTCCGGCTCACCTCCGGCTGGCTCCTCTGGCGCCGCTGATGATTGACCGCCTTGGCCCGCTCCGGTTGGCGCCGCAGGCGACATTCTCCCCGCCAAGGCCATGGGGTCCTCCTCCCTCCCCAACAGCGGCGGGTCTTGGATGATCTCCTCTGCCAAGGGCAACGGGGTGTCGGGGGCCACGACTCGGAGAGGAACGGCGAGCAGCGGAGGCCGACTGCGCGAGCTTTCCGCCTCCGTCTCTATGGGAGCCGCCTCCCTCTGGGCCTTGGCTACCGCTTCGGCCTGCCCCTCTGCCGCCTGGGCGGCCGCCTTCTCCGCCGCCTCGCGCAACTCCCGCGCTTCGCAGGCGTTCCGCTCTGTGGCCTCCCTAAGATCGGCGCGGGGGTCCACGCGGCGGGAGCTCGAGGACCCTCCAACCGGCCCCACGACAGAGCCGCCCCGGCCCCGCTCAAGGGAAAGCGGCGCCCTGTCCAGCAAGCGAGGAAAAGTTAAGAAGAAATTCGAAGAAAAGAGAACGACAACGATGATTGCGGCAAAGCAATTGAAGACTTACGCCGAGACCGCCTGGGGCTGTTTCACAGCCTTGCGGAAGCGGGCCGCCTTCGCGGCCGCCTCATCCCGCTTTGTCGCCGCGGCGAAAGGCTTGGACTTCTTCGGCCGACTGCCGAAGAGGCCTAGAGCGGCCCGTCGTTTCTGCGTGCCGCCGGCAGCCGGTGCGACAGACGAGCCCGCGCCCTGTTGGTCGGCCGCCGGCTGGCGACGCAGAGCGACTTCGGCTTCGAAATCGTCCGGCCAGTCCTCGAAGCTCGCGGTGAACTTTGAGCCTCCGGGCTCGGAGCTGTCCCCCACGACGGCGTCTTCCATGGTAGCCGCCCCCAAGCCGGGTCGTCAACATCATCCACCGTGCGGTCGGGGGCATATTGGCGTTCGATCCCGGCCACCCCGGCCGGCGGCGCAAGAAGAGGGTTCTGCATAGAGAACCGGCTGGTCAGAAGCCGGCCGTCGCAAAGCCGGCTGATGACGAAAAAGAAGATAAAGAGAGAAACTTACCACGGGTGGAGGATTTGCGCGAGAATACGGCGCCTTGCCGTATTGCCAGTCCCCACTGATCTTGCAATTGGCAATGTAGTTGACCATGAGCGCCACCTCCGCGTGGGGCATCTCCCATGTGCTCAGCCGGCTTGGGTCGAAGCGGCCGCTCATCTGACACATCATATGGGGCCGGCTTTGGAGAGGAAGGATCCGGCGCTCCACGAAGGCGGCCACCAAGTCGACCCCGCGCAAGCCTTCCGACTGAATCAGCACCCGAAGCCGGGAGATGGCGGCGTTCCCGGACGGGGACAACGACCGGGATCGGAAGCTCCACGAGGGCTGCCTCCCAGCCGGCGGGCCGGCTACGTAGGCCGGCAGGTTGATGTAGTCTTCTCGCTCGGCGACGTTCTTCACATAGAAATAAGATCTCTGCCAGACCTTCACCGACTGGATCAGGGGGATGGGCGGGAACGGATTGTTCTCGCTCGCCCTCCTCATGGCGATGAAGGCTCCGCAGGGGGCGGGCACGCCAGCGACGACTGTGCCGAGCTTGCTCTGGAAGAACTCTCCCCAGAGCTCCAGCGTGGGGAGTAGCCCCAAGAAGCCTTCGCAGAGGGAGACGAAGGCCGACAGCAGCATAACCGCATTGGGCGTGAGGTGATGCGGCTGGAGGTTTTAGAAGTCGAGGAAGGAACGCAGAAACCCGCTCGCCGGGAGGCCGAAGCCGCGCAGGCAGTGCGAGCGGAAGACGACCCGCTCGCCCTCCTCCGGCACCGGCGAGATCTCCCTCTCGGGCGCCAGGCGGACCTGTACGCGGTCGGCGCCGGGCGGGCGCCGGGTCTGGCGAAGGAACTCCACGTGATCCTCATGGACATTGGAGCCGTCCCAAGAGCTTGACAATGCCATGGGAGCGAGGTGGCGTGGAAACGCGATGGCGCTGAGACAGGAGGCTGCGGCGGCAGCGAGAGGAAGAAGACGAGAGTTAGGAGGGACGGAGTGGGAGGGAGCGCGCGAACCTCTGTCGCTCCCCCTCCTCCCCCTACTTATAGGCTCACGTAGCGGAGCCGAGGAGGCGTGGCATGGGGAAGCGTGGGGGTCGATCGTGCCCACCTCCCACGCCCCGCGATTATCGATCCTTAATGACGAGACGAAAACTGCCTTGAGAAGGCGAGCGGCCCTGTGGGCCACGGGAGATCCCGCCCAGACCGAGGCTCGCGAGTGGCGGCCCCGGGCCTGCGACGGCGTCCCATCGCGCGTGTGCGCTCGCAGGATCCTGCCGCCACGTGGCCGCGAGAGGGCCCGTGGTCCGCACGTAGGTCCCCTCTCCTCCCGCCTGCGCGGGGTTATCTGAAGTCGGCGTACGCCCGCGAGGCCGGCTCCTCGGGATAGGAAGCTGACCAAGCTTCTCGTCCCCACTGCTCACCTCGGAGCTCGATCAGCTTCGGGGACTACTGTCGGAGTAAATAGCCATGGGTAGCCTAGCCGGCTTCCCCTGGCCATTCTGAAAAAGTTGCGAGCCCGCCCGGCTCACAAGAGTCCAAGACATGGGGCCGCCTTCCCCTAACCGGCTGCTATCAAGGCCGGCTTTCGGAAGGAGGTCCGACTTTAACCCTCACGAGAGGGCCGACTCCAAGAAGCCGGCTGTGAGAAGGCGGCTCCTTCGAGCCGGTTCCCCGTAAAGCAGTCAAGACCGTACCCACAAAGTTTGCACCCACCTAATGGCGGTGCGACGGGGCGTGGCTACAGAAGAGCCTGCCACCCCCGAATCCCGGGGCACGCCTGGCACAGTGCGCCGTACGAGGTAGGCATGACCCGTCCGGCGCAGCACTGTTGCCATGTTGACCCTGGCGTCACCCACGACGGGCCGCCAGCGTGGCCCATAGGCGGTGGGCCCCTTAAAGTAGAGAGACGGCCGAAGGCGGCCACGCTTCCAACCAGCCAGCCCAAGACGGAGCCGGCTCCCCGCAGCCGGCTCACCGCCTCCCTCGAAGAGGACGCCCCATTAAGGAGACAAGACGCGGTAAGGCTACAGCGATCGTCCGACAGGCGGCGGTACTGTAGCCGCGCTTACCACGATGAAGCTCACGTCAGCAAGATGAAGCCACAGTGACCAAGGAGTTGGCAGCCGGCGGGACCCACCAGTCGGCGGGCCCCAGCAGCCGGCGCAGAAGCCGGCGAGCGTAGTCACAGATGGCTGGGCCCCGCGCCCAGCCGGATTACCATTGTACCCTCAGGGAGTAGGCTTATATAACCCCCTGGAGCACCCATGCAAAGGGTTGGACCCCCTGCTAGTTCTAGACACCATACAAGGAGAAGAAGCAGGCTAGCCATGCCCTTTCTTCCTCCTCCCCCCAAACAGCTCCAGGAGCGTTGTGTAGCTACTTGATTCATCGAGTGAGCATGCGGAGACCCCGCAGAGCAGCAGTAGGGGTGTTATCTCCACGGAGAGCCCCGAAGCTGGGTAAGATCCGCCGGCGTGCATGTCTTCGCCTTATCCCGCTTCCAGGCACCGGCGATGTCTTACTGGTTCCCACAAAGATAAGCCATCTGTTGGCATATGTCGCACCCACCACCCGACAACCGTGGAGACCCTTCGGGCGGAACTTGCCGGAGCGAAAGAACAAGGAAGGAGTAGTAATGCAGCTGCATTGAAGGCGGCAGAAGAGTTGAGAGCCGAGAAGGCCGCGCATTGCGAGAGTAAAGAGAAGATGGCCAAGATGGCTATAAAGTTAAAAGACACGGCCGACCGTTGCTAGTTCCTTGAAGAAGAAAAATGAGCGAAGGAAATGGACCTTGAAAAGGCCACGATGGCGACCAAAGACACCCGCTCTGCTATGAGGGCGAAGAAGGAGGAGCTGTGTGAAGCTGGGGATATTGCGGCTGGGAAGCCCTTTTTGCTGCGGAGGAAGTTTGGAGGTCCGCGGTATGCCCCTCTGGATCGGTTGTGGAGTTCGGCAGACGCATATCTGGACTTGGCAGCGAGCGTTGTCAATGCGGCCGAATACTTCCGAGATCAAACAGATCGTGAAGTGGACAAGCTATTCTGGTCGCAGTTTAACGTTCCAGAGCGTCCTCTTCCACTAACTGATCAACTTGCTGAATGGGCCGAACTCAATAGATTGTCCGGACTCGCCATGAGGTCCGTCGTAGATCATCTATGGCTGGATAAGCCGAAACCGAACAACTATTTCAGCTTAGTGCAGCAGTTCCTTGGTGCGGTGCCGCGCATCAATGCGATGAAGAGGTCGGCATGCATAGAAGGCTTGCGGATGGCCCTTGCCCATGTCAAAGCATACTGGGCGGAGATGGATGCTACCACTGTTGCGGCGCAGGGTTCGACCATAGGCCGAGTGGCTGCCGAGCACTATTTTGGAGAAGTTCTTGACGGTGCTCGTTTGATAGAGGCCCAATGCTCGAAGAATCTTATGTTTGAGTGACATGTATTCCCATTGTAAAAACAACGTTTATCAAATTTATTAAGGCTGCATTTATACTTTTGCCTGAAAGTAATATGATGCCTCCTGTGCGGCCGTTTATGTATATATGTATATAACCTGAAAGATTGTAGTCATCGGCTTCAGCCCCCACGCATATAATGCAGGGGTGTTCACAGAAGACACGTGTTCACACTTAATCCAACGTCTTGGTCCTAATAAGGAGTTGATAGCACAACGAACGAGGCAACCGGACTATAATTCTTTAACACTTTCACTTAGCCATAGGAGTTTGACGCTGGGGCTACTATATAGCCCCTGGTGGCTCCGCACTCTCCCGAATTCGGGGTGCGTACATGCCTGGCCGGGAAATGGCCCTTCATTAAGGCGGGGGAATTCTAACATTCTGATGGGTCATCGAGTGGTTGACCAGTCTCACGCTATATCATGACAGTCAATTTTCGGCTTTCTCTACTGAGGTGCTCGTCCGGATGAACCGCGGCACAATCGCAGTAGTTCTCCTGGTGCCGCCTTAGCCGATAGAGCGGAACGTAAGGCAGCAAAACACAGGAGCCGGGAAAACCCAACATTTGACCAAAGACATGATTCGGAGCTGATGCATATACGGCCAAACTCGCGACGCCGAACACTCCCTAAGGTATTTGGTCTTTATGGTATAAACCAGGCCTAAACAGTGCCCTTTGTAAGAAGCCCCTGGTGTCCAAGTACGTGCATTAATCTGACATGGCCACATGCCAAGATGTCAGCATCCTTCTCAATTGTACTGAGAATCCGAGGGATGTGTATCAACAACAGACAGTAAAAAAGGTTTACGCAGGGTCTTAATCTAAAAAGAATCCTTGGAACGGGTCCCTGCTGCAATTCTGCGCTTGTGTCTCCATTGTGCCGTATCCTGGACGGGTGTAGCATGATGGTCATCTGTAAAAGAGAGAAACTTAGGTGAAAAGTTGTCGTGCAAAAAGGTTTAAAGAAACCATTTACAATTCAAGATGAGTAAAAATTGCCACTTGTCTACGCGCGTTGAGCCCCTTGTATTGACAAATAGGGGTGTAACCATTTATTTGGTATAGATAGCGGCGCCGGACTTGATTAGTTGTGTCTGAGGTCTCGACGACCTATTGGATGCTTTTGCTGGCCCGGGCGCCTTTAGTGTGCGGCTGCCAAGGCAGCCGCACTCTCTTCGGCGCGCAGAGATCGCTTGATATTTCCGTTCACTGAAATGATGCCACGTGGACCGGGCATCTTGAGTGTGAGGGAGGCGTAGTGTGGTATTGTGTTGAAGCGAGCGAAAGCTTCGCGTCAGAGCAGTGCTTGATAGCCACTTTGGAACGGAGCGATGTGGAAGGTTAAATGCTCGCGACGGAAGTTATCGGGGGAGCCGAATATAACTTGTAGTAGGAGGGATCCCGTACAACGAGCCCCTGGGCCTGGCGTTACTCCTTTAAAGGTAGTATTGCTATGGCGAATTTTTGTTGGGTCTAACCCCATCCCGTGGATTGTATCCTGATATATTAGGTTTAGATTGCTGCCACCGTCCATCAAGACTCGTGTGAAGTGATATCTGCCAATTACTGGGTCTAATACCAAGGCAGCCCATCCTGCGCGTTGGATACTTGCTGAGTAATCGCGATGGTCGAAAGTGATCGGTTGAGATGACCAGTGGCAGGACTTTGCGGTGACAGGCACTTGGGTATATTTTCCTGGGAGTGTCGCATTGTTTTTTCCCTTGATCACGTGTAACACGTTTACTGTTTTGACGTCTGGTGGAAATTTCTTTTGTTCCCCAGTGTCTTGCTTGGGAGGCTCGTCCTCGTCTTCACTTGGTGTATCTTCCCCCTTGCGTACGGCGTTGAGCTTGCCAGACTGCTTGAAGACCCAACATTCTCTATGGGTATGATTAGCAGGTTTACCAGGGGTACTATGGATCTGACACACTTGGTCTAGAATTTTGTTGAGGTTGGACAGTTCATCCCTGGTGCCTTTAGAGGGCGGCTTTTGCTGACCTGGCCGAGAGCTTTTGAATCCGGCATTTACTGCCGTGCCCTTCGTGCTGTCTTCTTTATTCCGGCATTTGTTATTGCTGTTGCGCCATGATTTCCCATTTCCATCTCTAACTTCAGATGTACTGGGGTCGCTGGTGCTGCATCTGGCTAGCCAGCTGTCCTCACCCGCGCAAAAGCGGGTCATGAGGTTTGTTAATGCGGCCATCGTTCTCGGCTTATTTTGGCCGAGGTGTCTGGCGAGCCATTCGTCACAGACGCTATGCTTAAAAGCTGCCAAGGCTTCAGCGTCCGGACAGTCAACAATCTGGTTCTTTTTAGTAAGAAACATGTTCCAAAGCTTTCGGGCTGACTCTCCGGGCTGTTGAGTTATATGACGTAAATCGTCCGCATCCGGAGGTCGGACATAAGTCCCTTGAAAATTTGCCCGAAAGGCGTCTTCGAGCTCTTCCCAACTTCCAATGGAGCTTTCGGGAAGGCCTTTAAGCCAGTGACGAGCTGGTCCTTTGAGCTTGAGGGGTAAGTACTTGATGGCGTGGAGATCATCTCCTCGAGCCATATGGATATGAAGGATGTAGTCCTCAATCCAGACCCCAGGGTCTGTTGTTTCGTCGTATGCCTCTATGTTTATGGGTTTGAATCCCTTTGGAAATTCATGGTCCAGCACCTCATCGGTGAAACATAGGGGGTGTGCGGCACCCCTGTAGCTGGGTGTACCGCATTGTTCGGATGTTTGTTGTGTTGCATTGTATGCTGGGGCGCGCTTGTGTGGTCCATAGATGGATCTTGTTGCGCCGTCCTTTGGGTGCGAGCCCTTCGCATGGGTCGCGTGTTGTATTGTGAGTGGCGTTGTATGCCGCTCTGTGTTGGTAGAGGGGTCGTCTATCCGGCTAGGTGGATGCTTTGATATTTGGTTGTGGGGGGTCTGAAGCCTCATCAAATTTAGGTAGCAGCTTCCGCTTTGGGTAGCTCTTGGAGGGGCGGTTGTCGCCGTACCTCACTGCTGTGTTGAGTATTTCACTCCATCTGACTTGGAGTGTGTCTTGTGCAGCCTTGAGCCTTTGCTTCTGCTTTTTAAGACTCCTTGCGGTGGCAACAAGCCTTTTACGGGCATTTTGCTGCTCCGGGTGCCTGTCCGGCGTTATGTCATCTGGACTATTATCCTTGATAGAATTTGTTTGTTCGGTTTGATTATCTAGATTGCCGTTGTCCGGCAGCGGTTCGCCCTGCTCCAGCGCTGGGTCTGTGTGATCATTATTTCTGTCGAGGCGGGATTTGGGGCGGCGCTTGCGTCGCCGCTTTGACTGCTTCTCGAGGGAACAAGCCTTCGGTGCATCCTTCCGCTCCTCGTCGTCATCTTTTGGTGCGTCCACCATGTATACGTCATATGATGAGGTGGGCGGTGGTTCTTCTTCGCCTCCCGCATCGTCGTCCATACCGTCGATGTTTTCGGAGTCGAAGTCGAGCATGTCGGTTAAATCGTCGACAGTGGCTACAAAGTGGGTGGTGGGTGGGCTTTGAATTTCTTCATCGTCTGTATCCCAACCTTGCTGACCGTAGTCCGGCCAGGGCTCTCCTGATAAAGAGAGAGACTTTAGTGTCTTCAGAATATCGCCGAAAGGCGAGTGCTGAAAGATGTTTGCAGTAGTAAACTCCATGATCGGCGCCCAATCGGATTCGATCGGCAGGAGTGCGGAGGGTTCGGAGTCCGGAGAGGAGTCCGGCTCCTTGGGGTCACGAGTCTCGCAGAGTGCGGGGCTGGTGTTTGGCTCGATCGCTGTTGGGATCGCAGCCCCCGAGGCGGCGTCCAACCACCCATCCTCGATTGGCACAGTTGGCTCCGAATTAAGGGTCGAAGCCGATGCGGGTGCGGCCTCCAGGGCACTGTTCGGCGGCAGAGCTAGATCATGCTCGTCGTGACAGTGCGGCGTGCTCGGCAGTGGCTCGAATCCGTCGAAGATCAAGTCCCCGCAGATATCAGCCGTGTAGTTTAAACTTCCAAATCTGACCTGATGGCCAGGGGCATAGCTTTCGATCTGCTCCAGATGGCCAAGTGAATTGGCCCGCAGTGCGAAGCCGCCGAAGACAGAGATCTGTCCGGGGAGACAAGTTTCACCCTGGATCGCATCACTATCGATGATAGTAGGAGCCATCAAGCCTGACGGCGACGACACAGAGGAACTCTCAATGAAAGCACCATTGTCGGTGTCAAAACCGGTGGATCTCGGGTAGGGGGTCCCGAACTGTGCGTCTAGGTCGGATGGTAACAGGAGGCAAGGGACACAAAGTTTTACCCAGGTTCGGGCCCTCTTGATGGAGGTAAAACCCTACGTCCTGGTTGATTAATATTGATGATATGGGTTGTACAAGAGTAGATCTACCACGAGATCGGAAAGGCTAAACCCTAGAAGCTAGCCTATGGTATGATTGTTGCTCTGTATGTTGTCCTACGGACTAAAACCCTCCAGTTTATATAGACACAGGAGAGGGTTAGGGTTACACAAAGTCGGTTACAATGGTAGGAGATCTACATATCCGTATCGCCAAGCTTGCCTTTCATGCCAAGGAAAGTCCCTTCCGGACACGGGACGAAGTCTTCAATCTTGTATCTTCATAATCCAGGAGTCCGGCTGAAGGTATAGTCCGGCCATCCGGATACCCCCTAATCCAGGACTCCCTCAGGCACCCCATAGACACACAAGTTCATCTGTTGATCTCTCCCAGCCGTGTGCGGTGCCCCCTCCACCATAATCCACCTCGATCATATCGTAGCGGTGCTTAGGTGAAGCCCTGCATCGGTAGCATCATCATCACCGTCACCACACCGTCGTGCTGATGAAACTCTCCCGTGAAGCTTTGCTGCATCGGAGTTCGCGGGACGTCATCGAGCTGAACGTGTGCTAAACTCGGAGGTGCCGTACATTCGGTACTTCATCGGTCGGATCGTGAAGACGTACGACTACATCAACCGTGTTGTGCTAACGCTTCCGCTCTCGGTCTACGAGGGTACATGGACACACTCTACCCTCTCGTTGCTATGCATCACCATGATCTTGCGTGTGCGTAGGAAAATTTTGAAATTACTACGTTCCCCAACAGTTGGATCATAGGAAAAGTCTTCGTAGTGTTGTCTTTGGTTCACGGTGAAGCTCTTCATCTAAAATATGTAAGCCAGGGGTTCTTCAGTAAAGAAATTCAGAAGGGTACGAGAATAACTTAAGTGGATCCTATTCAGAGCCTTCCAAGTCACTTCACTCTGGGAATTCTTCAGAGCCTTCAAATTCTCCTAGTCTTCGGAGTCTTCAACCATTGTAGTTTCCATTATTGTAATGCACGGTAAAATCCTCTTCATTCCGAAGTGGTCTTAGTTGTCCAATATCTTGTACTTCTTGGAGTGGTCTCATCAGCCAAATCTTCGTGTGGTCAAAAGGGGAAAGGGGAATAGTCTAACTAAAAGGGAATATTTGATAAAGTACAGAAAAGAAGAGAGGTAAAAGATCTTTTTGAAAAAATAAGTTTTAGAGAAAATATTTCCTATGGGCTGCCAGTTTCTAGGGGTCACGTTCTACAGTCAACATGTGCTCTGATACCATCTTGTAGCGACCCGACCTCAGACGGTCAAGTCTCTGTGCTTAAGTGTCATCCCTGGATCGGTATGCTGACACACATAGTACTCGAGGATTTATAACAGAGGTAAATCACATGTATAAAGTAACGTAAATAGTATTACCTCAATCCAAATAGCGGAAGTAACAACAAGGTTGTGGATTCCCAATAACACCAATAGCAAAGTTGAGTGTAGAAATCGTAACCCTAACGTATCACTTACTCGTCGTAAGATTCTTGCAACATGAGACGTTGCAGCCATGGAGGTCAGTACATTGAATGTACTGGCAATTTCACACTGTAGAGCAATGCCAAATAATGGCTATCACTACATGCATATTTGGCTGGTGGAGGCTCTATAGTTATCATTTGCATAAGGCTAGTTTTCCCCTACAACAAAGGAATATATTTTATTTAACTACACTACTAGGAAAATGCTTACTAGTAGCGTTTGTTTTTTTGCTACCAGTAGCGCTGGCAAACGCGCTACTATACTACGTCGCTACAGCTATTTTTTAGCAGTAGCGCTTGTTTGTCCCAGCTTTACTGGTAACTGAAGATAGCAATAGCGCTTTTTAGTAACCCACGCTACCACTATCCTACGTACTAGTAGCGTGCACTTTTCCCCCACGCTACTACTAGCTAATTAGGACTAGTAGCATGCACCTTTTCCCCCATGGTACTACTAGCTAATTAGGAATTAAAAAATAAAAATTAGATGCACTACTCAATGGATGGAAAATAGAGACACATCTAGTGCAAAATAAACTAAGATCACAGAACCATCTCAACTGAAAGAGATCACAAGAATCCATTTAACAGACTCACACAACCATCAGAAACGTGGGTACCTTCCCTAGTGTTCACCACCAACCTAAACAAACAACTCTAGATGTATCTACCAAGGCTCGGAGTTCACACGCCGGTGGACCCGAATCCTTCCTTCCCCCGGACGGTAGCGTCGAGGTCCTCCACCTCGGCTACCTTCGGCGTCGCGATCACCTGGACGATCATCTGTGCGATGTGGCCGCCGGGCTTCACGGCGAAGTCCGCCTCAAAGTGGTTGAAGAGCACGAGGCCCACCAGGCCGCGGTAGTCCGTGTTGATCACCCCTGCGCCCACGTCAGGAAAGTGAAAACTTGTTAGTATGCGTCAGTGTCCAAATCTAGCTTCAGTACACTCTTAAGATGATACATTTACTACTAAAGAGCTCAATATATGACAATATGTTACATGAAACTGAAGGATAGATATTGACTTTACAAAATGCATTCTAAACCGGCTGACAGGCTATATAAATTCTAGTCCATGCATTATAATGCTCACTTAGCTTCATGGGCATCACGGAAGAAGTCAACTTCGATAGTTCACATATAGCATCTGTAGTATAAATGAACTGCATGAAGTGAGTTTACATAACAAGTCAATCCTGATGTAGTTTGTAGACCACGGAAACTAAATAAAAGCACTTGAAGCAACTTTGTAAATGTGGATACAACCTACAGACAATTTTTCTGGAACTCTGAGGTTGCAACTATAAAGAACAAAAATATTTGCAAGGGCTTAAAATGATCAGTGGATCGCACAAGTACCATCTGGCAACTAAACGTGACGGGCAACAAATGTATTTACCCTAAGAAATGTTCAAGTTATAAACTACCATGAATCATTTACCCAATCAGTTTCCCATCGGGATATCTGGAGACAACTTTGTCCTCAACACTTATTTGCTAATAATGGGAGAAGTGCAGAGAAGCAATTGCAAAAGAACAACTCGCAAGCACCTTGGCATGAATAAACTTCTCTTTGGCAGAGAAAGGATCCGAGTGTTTAGGATTGCTGGTGGTGAAGTATTGTGCGGCCTGTGATCCATTAGTACTACAAGACAATAGAGTAGCAAGTTCATTTCTGAAAGCACTAAAAAAGACTGAAGTTTTGTAAAGAAATTCATATTACCTTGTATTATCAACAGAAGTACCATTGTTTGATGAAGGTAATGTTTCTTCCTAAACTCTGTTCACAAACACAACTTGCTAATTATGTAATCAAATTTGACTGCAAAATATGCATGGAAAATAGGCAGAGTGCAGACACTTGTAAAAGTATAGGTGGCAATGTACACAGTTACACACACATATATAGGTACACCCAAATAGAAACAATTACTTGTATCATCTTCAAAGAACTAGCGGGGTGACCCGCACATTTCGCGGCTAGAATTCCTATATTTCCTTTTTGGGAAGTTTTCTCTACCTATGTTTGTTCAACATATCTACAATGCGTGTTTGTGTAAAACATAATTAAGTTTTGCTACATATATTTCCGCACGGGCTAGCCAATTTTAGATAGATGTACATAGGCTCAACTTTTTTAAGCATTTCTTGATGCAATATTTGTGCGAAAAATTTAAAAAATTCATTATAGTAGTCCAACACACCGTTTGTAGAGAAAAACTATACATATCTATGAGTCATGCTTTCAATATGTAATCCCCAATTTCAGCCATAAAATTCTACAAAAATAAAACTATATATTCAGTGAGAGGATGAGGGAGTACCTGCTGTAATTATTAGACACATCAACAAACGGTGGATAATGCCAATGCTAGCGACGGATAAACTATTTCTTATCCGGCAGCCAGATGTACTTGCGGCCATCTTATACGTGCAAATAAATTGGACTGTGCTCGTGTGTGCAGGACGAACCTGCTGGAATGAAGTAGTTGTACTGGCCTAGGGCATTGCTATGAAAAGGATCAAAGATGTGTAGAGACAGAAAATTGCAGAGAAAGGATTTGTATATAGCATCTTTAGAAAATAATCTGCAGACATACAACAACGCTACTATTACTTCAAAACTATACAATAATCCTAGAGATTCAAAAATACTTGCATATAGCATCTTATCCTATTTGAAAAAGAAACTGCACAGAACAGTAGCTACTGCTACTGGGAGTGTATAATATGTGATGTATTGTGTTTCCTAAATTCACTATCTTTAGCCTTGCTCCGAAAAATATGATGTTAGGCTCTGTATATAAAATAATCATTTATCAACTATAAATCCCCACAATGATATGGAAAGAAATATCCATTGCATAGTTATTCCTTTCAATATTATCTCAAACACATGGCGAGCCGGTCCAAGTTATAGCAGTTAGACAAAGGAGACATGATTAGAATTGGGTAGAGTAAAGGGCCATGATGCAAATATTTGTTCTGTTACGCCATAAGGACTAAAGAATGCACCAAGAAGTTGATTTGGCTTAAATAACAGTGCATGTTGTTTTCTGCCAAGCAGATGGCCATGGGGATGGGGGTGCTTACCCAAGCTAGTAGCCATGGAAGCTTCAAATAGCTGTAGGTAGCACAATTCAGATAGCTAGTTGCGACGATGGATGAACTATGTAACTGTTGTACATGGTCGTTCTGGAGACCAGGGCGCATGAGAACCTTGGAACTGTGATGTAGCTGCATATCTGTTACTTGATGCCCAACCCCTGGGTTCAGGAAATTTTAGAATTAGAGGCTACAACTTGCACAACTAAAACTAAAACACTTTGCTAAACACCGGCTGACACTGTTGTGTGTCATACACCGTTAGGTGCATATGCTAAAGTGCAAACTCAATGGAGGGAGAGGAAAGTGGTGTTACGATATCCTAAGTATCCCTATTTTGTTTGCCCATATCCCGCGATGAGACAAGTTCAGTGCATGAATAATCCTCATATTCTACTTCTCAAGACGGGCACATATATATATTCAGGCATTATACAACAGGCAAAGAGGTAATGCAATCATTTTATTCCTACTCCTGAACCCATGAACCAAACAAAACAAGAAAACAAGAACGACAACTTCCTTCAGATCCTACTAGAACTTGCTCAATAAATACCACTAGTAATTAATCATCAGACACCAATCGAATCCTTGATGTTGTCATTAAGTATATTCTTATTTTTTTACTCCATAGCCATCTGCTTGGCATACAATCTTATCAAACTGGATTGGGGGTGCTTACCCAAGCTAGGAGACATGGAGGCGGAGGTTGTTGGCTCAGCACCGCACCGGAGCAGATGACGGCGAGCTCGACCATGTGCGGGCCGTGGTGATCGTCCTCGTCCATGGAGAAGGGTGGCTGCTGCACCGAATTGAAGAAATAAATGAGGGGGCGGGGAGAGAAGGAAGAAGGTGAGAGGAGAGGGCATGAATCGAGGGAAGAGGAGAGCTCACCGCGTCGGAGTTGGAGGCAGCCGAAACCCTAATCGCGGGGAGGGGTCGCGCGCGGGCGCTTGCGGCCGTGAGGAGCGGATCTGGCAGGAAGGAAGGAAGCACCATCGCGAGGAGAGCTCGTGGGTGTAATGCACCCCGGCGAGGGCCGCCGGAAGTAGCCGGAATCGTCCGGCGTTGGTGGCGGTAGCAAGGTTTGTGGGAGGCAGAGAGGTTGTTCGCTTTTTTTTGAGCGGTGGCAGAGGTTGTTCTCTGTGCGTTGTCTAAAGAGGAGGTGGGCTGGGCTTAGTTATAGCCCAATGTAGTGACCCGCGCTACCACTACATTGCTAGTGCTAGCGTGGCCTAGAAAACCCATGCTGTTAATATATCTTGACCTGGGGGTCCGGTGTGGCACACTTACCAGTAGCGTGTCTGAGCAAAACCAATGCTGCTGCTAAGTTATACTAGTAGCGTGTTTTGTACCAAGCGCTACTGGTACTTACTGAAGGAAATATGCCCTAGAGGCAATAATAAAGTTATTATTTATTTCCTTATTTCATGATAAATGTTTATTATTCATGCTAGAATTGTATTAACCGGAAACATAATACATGTGTGAATACATAGACAAACAGAATGTCACTAGTATGCCTCTACTAGACTAGCTCATTAATCAAAGATGGTTGTGTTTCCTAACCATAGACAAAGAGTTGTTATTTGATAAACGGGATCACATCATTAGGAGAATGATGTGATTGACATGACCCATTCCTTTAGCTTAGCACCCGATCGTTTAGTATGTTGCTATTGCTTTCTTCATGACTTATACATGTTCCTATGACTATGAGATTATGCAACTCCCGTTTGCCGGAGGAACACTTTGTGTGCTACCAAACGTCACAACGTAACTGGGTGATTATAAAGGAGCTCTACAGGTGTCTCCAAAGGTAAATGTTGGGTTGGCGTATTTCGAGATTAGGATTTGTCACTCGGATTGTCGGAGAGGTATCTCTGGGCCCTCTCGGTAATGCACATCACATAAGCCTTGCAAGCATTGCAACTAATGAGTTAGTTGTGAGATGATCTATTACGGAACGAGTAAAGAGACTTGCCGGTAACGAGATTGAACTAGGTATTAAGATACCGACGATCGAATCTCGGGCAAGTAACATACCGATGACAAAGGGAACAACGTATGTTGTTATGCCGTCTGACCGATAAAGATCTTCGTAGAATATGTGGGAGCCAATATGAGCATCCAGGTTCCGCTATTGGTTATTGACCGCAGACGTGTCTCGGTCATGTCTACATTGTTCTCGAACCCGTAGGGTCCGCACGCTTAAGGTTTCGATGACAGTTATATTACGAGTTTATGCATTTTGATGTACCGAAGATTTGTTCGGAGTCCCGGATGTGATCACGGACATGACGAGGAGTCTCGAAATGGTCGAGACATAAAGATTGATATATTGGAAGCCTATATTTGGATATCGGAAGTGTTCCGGGTGAAATCGGGAGGTTACCGGAACCCCCCGGGAGGTATATGGGCCTTAGTGGGCTTTAGTGGAAGAGAGGAGAGGTGGCCAGGGCTGGGCCGCGCGCCCCTCCCCCCCTAGTCCGAATAGGACAAGGAGAGGGGGGCGGCGC
This sequence comes from Triticum urartu, assembly GCF_003073215.2. NCBI lineage: Eukaryota > Viridiplantae > Streptophyta > Magnoliopsida > Poales > Poaceae > Triticum > Triticum urartu. The sequence continues at coordinate 68,229,286 of NC_053023.1, read as the reverse complement.
CCCCCCCCTTCCTTCTCTCTCTCCTCTTTCCCCCTCCCGAATCCTATTCCAACTAGGAAAGGGGGGAATCCTACTCCCGGTGGGAGTAGGACTCCTCCTGGCGCGCCCTCCTCCTGGCCGGCCGCACCCTCCCCCTTGATCCTTTATATACGGGGGCAGGGGGCACCCCTAGACACACAAGTTGATCCACGTGATCATATTCTTAGCCGTGTGCGGTGCCCCCTTCCACCATAATCCTCGATAATATTGTAGCGGTGCTTAGGCGAATCCCTGCGACGGTAGTACATCAAGATCGTCACCACTCCGTCGTGCTGACGGAACTCTTCCCCGACACTTTGCTGGATCGGAGTCCGGGGATCGTCATCGAGCTGAACGTGTGCTAAAACTCGAAGGTGCCGTAGTTTCGATGCTTGATCGGTCGGGCCGTGAAGACGTACGACTACATCAACCGGGTTGTGCTACCGCTTCCGCTGTTGGTCTACAAGGGTACATAGATCACACTCTCCCCTCTCGTTGCTATGCATCACCATGATCTTGCGTGTGCGTAGGAAAATTTTGAAATTACTACGTTCCCCAACACTTACCAGTAGCGTGGGGGCCTAAATAGGCGCTACTCGTAAAGTTCTACGTATAAGCATTTTCCTAGTAGTGCTACAAAGTTGGTTGAAAACATTGAGAATGGTAACCCCATCTCAATCCCAAATTAATAGTCAACAACTCAATCAAGTTAATTAAGTAGAGTGATGAGATCAATCAATAATTCAAATACTAGATACTCAAGATGTCCTTAACCGGGGACACGGCTAATCATGATTAGTTTGTACACTCTGCAGAGGTTTGCGCACTTTTCCCCACAAGACTCGATATCATCCGTTGTATTTCTCGCACTGCATGATGTTTGAGAAACGGATGACCGAGACACGGTCTTTCCGAGGAGGTCCCCTTAACCGATAGATAGGCCGGTACACCTACAATGCCCTACACCTGCTAGCCCATCATGGAAAGGATTCCCACAACTTACTCAACTATGCCAGAGCCCATAATGGCTTGTGGCTGCACACGAAAGTTTCTAGCATGAATAATTTTATGATCCCTTTGAGCCTGGGTAGCATTCCATAGGGTGATCACACGGGTACTCCGGGATCCCCTTGGGCACACTAGGTTCTCCAGGTGCCCGGGCAAACCACTGGGTGCTCCAGGGTTCCCCAACCAATCCACCCAGATGTGTATTAAAATATCGACCTTAAGTTGCCCTTAGATAATATTACTCTCACGACTTTCATGAATTCTCTCAAACCAATCCACGTCTACGAGTATAGCATAGCGGTATAAGCATAACGTAGAAACTCCCAGGGTTTGAATAAAAGGCAATAGGTTCCTACCTCATCAACTACTTCCCAATACCCACGTGTTATCAAATCCTACTCATGCAATGTTTGAGGGTTGAAACTAACGCATAAAAACTGGGTATGAAAAGTATGATCAAAGTGTGAACTTGCCTTGTACTGTTGATGAAGATGATTTGCACTCATAACTCCTGATAGTTCTACTCGTCACACTCCGGTCAATCTATCGTAAGCAAGCAATAGTAACCACACATAAGCAATCATGCAAAAGAACCAAAGAAAAGATCTCGGAAAACTTCGAAAACTAGCAAATAACTCTTGCAACATAAAACAATTTCTAATAGTGCCAAAATTAAGTGAATTTGCCCTTATCAGAAAGTTTAGGTCAAGAGCTTAAATTAGCAAAAAGAATCAATTAAATCGGAGTTATAAAACTCGAGTTATGAACAAAAGAAGTTCAAATCCAAATCTATTTGAATTCAAATTTTAAATTTTCAAAAACATGTTCAAGTAGATTATCTGGATAGAGGAGATCATAACGAAGAAGTGAGCGTTGGTTTCGTGGATTTGGTTAAACTGTGTAAAAGTTGTGAGGGCCTTCAAATCAGGGACTAAACTGCAAGAAACAAAACTACAATTAGGTCCCTAGCCACGTGGCAGAAAACTACCGGCCGAAAAGTGTTCGTTGCGGGGCTAAACCAGTGAACGTTCATTAATAGAACATATCGATTTGAAAATAATAATAAAACAAACCTATCTAATCGGGCCGTCTATCTGGGATCGAACGGACGAGAGAGGGCGGGGAGTTACCGCGGCGGCGGCGGCGAAGTCCGGCAAGGCAGACGACAGTGGCGACGTCGGCTGCGAGCAAGGAGGTGGCTTCGGTCGTCGGGGAAGGCGGTGAAGAGCTTGGGGAGGTGTGGCGCGGAGCGGCGCGTCCGATGGTGGCGTCGGCGTTAGTCGGGGGCAGCAGATCGGAGCGGAATGGCAGCGGCGGATCGCGACGAAGCTCGCAACTCCAGCGAGGTTATGTGCGGCATAGGGGCGGTGGTGGTTGCAGTTTGAGGAGGAAATCGGGGCCGGGGTCGAGGGTTTATAAATGGGGCGAGGCGTGGGTGAGGGGCAAGGCGGGAGGATAGTGTCCCGCTCAGAGACGGCGGTGGCCGGCGATGGCGTATAGGAGCAGGACTCCTGCTGCCTTGTGGCGGAGGAAGAAGACGCGGGGCCCGCCCGTCAGTGTCCGCGGGAGAGAGAGGGAGGGAACGGGCGACCGAGGCGGAGGCGGTTCACGCGAGGGAGAGAGGCCATGGGCCGATTCTGCTTGCTGGGCCGTGGGGCGGAGAGAGAGAGAGAGAGAGAGAGAGAGAGAGAGAGAGAGAGAGAGAGAGAGAGAGAGAGAGAGACCAGGGCTGGGCTTCGGCCTGGCACTGTTCAAGAGATTTTTTTTTAATATAGACACAACAAAAATAAAATAAAACGTCAAATAATAAAAATGACATATAGCAAATTATATGTCAAAATTTTCAGAAAAAGATTCTCTATCACATGAACATTTTCCCAGCGTCAAATAAAATCCACAAAATTCAAATAAAGCGAAAAATGCTAGTGTTGAAACAAAACCTCATAAAAATCATTTTAAAAAATACCAAAATGATTTCAAATTTATTTATCTCCAATTTCCTACTATAGGGAATCATTTTACCCTAATTTCCATATATTTTATGTTTGGAGAAAAAATAATTTGAATAAAACCCAAATAACTCCAAATTGAAAATAATTTCAAAAGGACTTTAAATTTGATTTATTTTAAACTTCCAACTCATATTTCATATGTTTTGAACAAGTCATTTTATCTTCTCTCTTGAAAATCATTGAGTTGCTTAAAGTTTGTGGATTTAAAATATTTCCAAATGGAATTCAAATCTTTTCAGATCCCTTTTCATTTATTTAAAATGGAAGAAGTCATGTTATCTTCTCTCCAGGGTTTTGTGATGAAAAGAATTTGAATTCATGGATCCAAAAGCAAAAATGAAAGTTTGGGAAAGTCCTTTTATTCCCTCTCATTTAACTTTCAAAAAGTTACAAATTTCACTCAAGAAACCACACCACAATCAAACAAACAATCAAAAATATTTATTTTAATATAACATTCCAAAATTTAGAATTTTGGGATGTTACAGGAAACATTTCTCAGTTATGTAGGTGATAAAGAGTTCATCGTAAAGGGTTACGTCGGTGCAAGCTTTGACACCGATTCGGATGACTCTGAGTCTCAATCTTGATATGTATTGAAAGTGCAAGCAATTAGCTAGAGTAGCTCCATGCAAAGCATTGTAGACATAGAAATTTGCAAGCAAAACATGATCACACCTTAGTACTCTTTGGGTGTTAATCGCATGGTGATGTGAACTAGATTATTGACTCTAGTAAACTCTTTGTGTGTTAGTCACATGGCAATGTGAACTATGGGTGTTAATGGCATAGTGATGTGAACTAGATTATTGACTCTAGTGCAAGTGGGAGACTGATGGAAATATACCCTAGAGGCAATAATAAAATGGTTATTGTTATATGTCCTAAATCATGATAAAGGTTTATTATTCATGCTAGAATTGTATTGACCGGAAACTTAAATACATGTGTGGATACATAAACAAATATTGTGTCCCTAGTAAGCCTCTACTAGACTTGCTCGCTGATCAAAAGATGGTTAAGGTTTCCTAACCATATACATGAGTTGTCATTTGACAACGGGATCACATCATTAGGAGAATAATGTGATGGACAAGACCCATATATTAGCTTAGCATATGATCATTCAGTTTATTGCTACTGCTTTCTTAATGTCAACTACATATTCCTTCAACCATGAGATCATGCAACTCCCGGATACCGGAGGAATGCCTTGTGTGCTATCAAACATCCCAACGTAATTGGGTGATCATAAAGACGCTCTATAGGTATCTCCGAAGGTGTCTATTGAGTTGGCATGGATCAAGATTGGGATTTGTCACTTCATGTATCGGAGAGGTATCTCTGGGCCCTCTCAATACACATCACAGGAAGCTTGCAAGGAAAGTGACTAAGGATTTAGTTACGAGATGATGTATTACGGAACGAGTAAAGAGACTTGCCGGTAACGAGATTGAACTAGGTATGAAGATATCGCAATCGAATCTCGGGCAAGTAACATACCGACAGACAAAGGGAATTATGTATGTTGTCATAAAGGTTCGACCGATAAAGATCTTCGTAGAATATGTAGGAACCAATATGGGCATGTAGGTCTTGCTATTGGTTATTGACCGTAGAGGTGTCTCGGTCATGTCTACATCATTCTCGAACCTGTAGGGCCCACGTGCTTAACGTTCGTTGACGATATAATATTATATGAGTTATGTGAATTGGTGACTGAATCTTGTTCGGAGTCCCGGATGAAATCACGGACATGACGAGGAGCTCCGGAATTTTCTAGAGGTAAGATTGATATATAGGACGACGATATTTGGTCACTGGGAAGGTTTCAAAAAGAACCGGGTAATTACCGGAGTGCCGGAAGGGGTTCCGGGAGGCCACTGGTAAGTAGTGGACCTTATAGGCCAAAGGGAGTTGCACACTAGCCCACAAGGGGGCTGGCGCACCCCTCCATCCCCTGCCCACGCACCAAGGAAGAAGGGAAGGAAAGGGGAGGCGCCCTAAGGTAGCCAGTCCCCCTTTCCTTCCCACCCATGTTCAAATATAGAAGGGGGCGCGGCTAGGCAGGCCTCTAGGGCAGCCGCCGGCCACTTGGGGGCGCCCTAGGATTGGCTCCTCTCCCCCCTCCACCTATATATATGTGTGGAGGGAGAGGGGCAACATACACCACGATCCCAAAGCCGTGTGCAGTGCCCCTCTCCCTCTAGTTCATCCCCGGTCATATTTTCGTAGTGCTCGGCAAAGCCCTGTGGAGATAGTTGCATCACCACCGTCACCATGCCGTCGTGTTGCCGGAAATCATCTACTACTTCGCCTGTCTTGCTAGATCAAGAAGGCGAGGACGACATCGAGCTGAACATGTGTTGAATGCGGAGGTGTCGTATGTTTGGTACTTGATCGGGCGGATCGTGAAGGTGTACAACTACATCAACCGTGTTGAGAAACTCTTCCGCTTAACGGTCTACAAGGGTACGTAGACACACTCTCCCCTCTCGTAGCTATGCATCTCCATGGATACATCTTGTGTGTGCATAGAAAAAATTTGTTTTCCACGCAACGTTTCTTAACAGCAGGGCCTCAGCATCTCCCTCCCATACACCTATATATTCCCAAGGAGGGTGCCCCTCTTTTTCACACAAGTTCTTGCCCAAAAGGCACACGCCCCCTCTCCCCCTCTACTTCTCTAGAAAAGTAGTTTCTCCGCAAGGCTGCTCCTCCCTCCTCTAGTTCTCAGGCGATGCCTATCTCTAGATGCTGAAGTGCTTCTAGATCGTTTATCACATACGCATGCAATCCATAGAGAGTTCGTCTTTTGATCTTCATTCAAGGGACTATTTGTGCGATGGTTTGAGGGACTTCAGGAACGATATTCACCAACTCTTCTTCTGCTGCAACTCTGAGTTGGTAACGATCAGATCTAACCTTGTATGCATCTTCGTAGTGATCCTAATTCTTGATTCATAGGGCAGGAAAAAAATTGTTTTATACTATGATTCCAAACAGCATGTCACCTCAACATGCAACATGCATGGAGAAGTCCCGTCTCAACATGCGAACATGGATGAGAATTTCCATTTTTATGATGATACTTTAATAAATATTGTAAACCTATATAGTAATCAAACAAAACAAATCACATGTATTTTCAGTTTTAGTTATCATAATATTATTCTAAATATTCATGTTCCATACAACCAAATCTCATTGAAATATATTGCAAAACATTCCCACAAGAACTCATGCATGGTATCATCTAGTAACCTATATGGAGATTACCCATTGACAAATCCTGGTTCTTTCTTCAAAAATTGGCGACTCCCAACCTAGCGGATCTCTAGCAGATAGCGCTCCGACCCACCGGCCACAAACATGCCCTGTCCCATCACCGTTACACCCTCATTCGCTACCTTATTTTTTCAATCTTTTCCTCTCTCTCTCTCCCTCCCTCTCCCTCCCTCCCTCCCTCCCTCTCCCCCTCCATGCCATCACCTCAGACCCCTCGCCTGAACCCAACTTAGCAGCGCAACAAAACAGACCGCAAATGTATCATGATATGATGCGAAAACCCTAGAATTCGCACAATGCACGCCCGCGATCAATCATCGCAAGCAGAACAAGCTACAAAGCCATTTTCTCGATCGCAACCTACGGCTCCTCAGATGCCAGCGGTGACGAAATCTCTAGGAAGAGGGGCGGAGGGAGGCGCTCATCGTGCCAGTGCGGCCCCCGAGGAGAATGTTGTTGAAGAGGTGGTCGTCCGTCATATATGCCCCCGCCGCCGCTTGCTTCCCCGCGCATGCACCCATCCGACTCGACCGCCCCGCCCGCCTCTCCTACTCCGCTTCTCCTTCGCGAAGCGAACACGAGTGCCTGCTTGCTTTGATTGGCTCTACGAATGGAGAGGTGATTGATCTTAGCGCACAGCCGCGGCGCAGTGGCACTTGCTATTGGGAGATCATCGGTTAAAATCGGCTTGCGGGCCCTAGATGTCAGTACAGTTGTGCCATACATCCGTCTGCCAAAAATGAGCATAATAAAGACTAAAATTGAGCTTAATCGCTAGATTTTTTTGAGGCAATCGCTAGAGTGATGAGTTGATAATTATCACCGAGGGAGAAAAAAGCACATCTATTGACGGTTTCCATTACCTTTTTAGATGAAAACATGTTTTTTCGTAAAACATGGAGACTTCCAAGCATCAACCGAGCGAGTTGGGGGAAAATTTGGTCGGCTCGCCAGCTGTATGATGTGCTGCATCCAAGCCGTCGAATTGTGCTTCTTTGATCATTACACACCTCCCTCGCATTCTCTCCCCACATGTGTTATGGTTGCCTTATTGGTTGATGGTTCTTACGATGCACATGATGGCAAGGCTGGCATGGGGATGATTTTACGAGATAATAATGGCAAGATGATCTTCGCACCATATAGAACTCTTCCATTGCAATGATGCCTGAGAAATTGAAATCCAAGCAATGATGGAAGGGCTCTCCTTGACACTTGAAAGATCAAGCTTACCTATACAACTTCAGTCCGATTGCGCAGTTGCTCTTAAAGCGCTCACGGATGAGATTCCCTGGACAAATCGGCATATGGCCATTTGATCACTGAGATTAAACGTTCCATAAATGATAGGGTAGTTGTTCCAGTAAAAATTTCTCGCTTTCAGAATAGCGTTGCACATTGTTTAGCGACATTTGGATGGAACGGGGACAGCACTGCGTGCTCGCTAAACCATCCCCCTCTGTGTTTGATTGAGCTAGTCGCCAAAGACTGTAATTCTATAACCTTGGAATAAATACCCTATGATTCCTGCAAAAAAAAGAAGTTTGTTTCCAAATTTTGGCTTCCGAGCTTTTAATATTTGGTAAATATTTTTTCAATTCATGTTTTTTAAATCATGCACTTGAATAATACACTAAAAATTTATGAAATAATTGTAAATTTAGAAATATTTTGTAATTCATAAAATATGTCCAAATGAGTAGTGCATAATCACACATGTACACATGACATGCTCGTAGGCACCTGCACTAGTTTTTGTTCATTTTTTATTTTTTTTATATTCCAAAAAACCTGTTAAACTTAAAAATTAAAATGTTCACCGTGAATTTGGACATTCAAATTCTTAAAAAACTATGTAATTGTAAAAAAATTGATTGCATTAAAAAAACTGCCCACAGCATTTAAAAATGTCCACACATTCAAGAAAATGTATGTGACATCTTTGAAAAAAGTTATACGTTGTAAAAAAATGTTTATAAAAATTGTACATGATTTTGAAGAAAAATGTTCGTGCATTCAGAAAAAATGCATGTGGCATTTTGGAAAAATGTTACACAATGTAATAAAATGTTGACATAATTCAAACTAAGTTTTCTACCATCCAGAAAAATGTACGATAAATTTTAAAAAAATCTTCACCTACTTCAGAAAAAATGTTCGTGAATTTTTCGAAAATGTTTATACAATGTACAATAAAGTTCATGTATCTTCAAAAAAATTGTGACATTAAACAATATTCAATATGTATTTTAAAAAAAAATTCTATTTAAAAAAATTTCAAAAGCATGTATTTGAAAAACAAATCAACGTGTATAAAAAATGCTACACATGTATAAGAAAATTGTAAAATGTGTACTGTGAAAATAGATCTGTGTTGCTAAATAGGGAAAAAAGAGAGGATAAAACGAGGAAAACCACAAAATAAACACAAAAAGGGAAATGATAAAAAGATAGGAAAGATACATAAAAGAATAGGAGAAAATGCTCTCGCTAGAACTCAATTGGGCCGGCCTAGAGCACATTCTCCTATGGCGAGACGGAGGTGGAAAATAATTCCCATCATTGGTTACTCTGAAGGAAATATGCCCTAGAGGCAATAATAAAGTTATTATTTATTTCCTCGTATCATGATAAATGTTTATTATTAATGCTAGAATTGTATTAACCGAAAACATAATACATGTGTGAATACATAGACAAACATAGTGTCACTAGTATGCCTCTACTTGACTAGCTCGTTGATCAAAGATGGTTGAGTTTCCTAGCCATAGACATGAGATGTCATTTGATTAACGGGATCACATCATTAGGAAAATGATGTGATTGACATGACCCATTCTGTTAGCTTAGCACTTGATCGTTTAGTTTACTGCTATTGCTTTCTTCATGACTTATACATGTTCCTATGACTATGAGATTATGCAACTCTCGATTACCAGAAGAACACTTTGTGTGCTACCAAACGTCACAACGTAACTGGGTGATTATAAATGTGCTCTACAGGTGTCTCCGATGGTGTTCGTTGAGTTTGCATAGATCGAGAATAGGATTTGTCACTCCGATTGTCGGAGAGGTATCTCTGGGCCCTCTCAGTAATGCACATCACTACAAGCCTTGCAAGCAGTGTCACTAATGAGTTAGTTACGGGATGACGCATTGCAGAATGAGTAAAGAAACTTGTCGGTAACGAGATTGAACTAGGTATCGAGATACCGACGATCGAATCTCGAGTAAGTAACATACCGATGACAAAGGGAACAACATATGTTGTTATGCGGTTTGACCGATAAAGATATTCGTAGAATATGTGTAATAGCCCCAAAATTGGGTTATCAATTTTTGGCAAGGTTGGAAAAAGCGGTAGGCATAAGCGAGGCGGTTGGCCTTCGCCTAGTGCCTAGGCGGTGCCTAAGCGCCCTAGGCGTGGCCTAGGCCGTAATATTGTTTTTACTCATAGTGTATTTGTGATTATTATATGGGTGCTGATATTATTTTAGGGCATATAAATAAGTTAATTACCGTCTACTGCATTGGAATATAACGCGTTTGGCATATCAGTGCAATATGATGCATGATTTCTTGCTTGGGTAGGAAATTCCTTGCTTGCCCTGCCTAGACCTCCATTTATGCCCTAGGCGAGGCGTTTGGCCATTGCCTAGCGCCTAAGCGTGCCTAAGTGCCTCCTAGGCACTGCCTTTTCCAACAGAGATTTTTGGTGCTGTTTTTCCTTCCTGGCACTCATTTTTCAAAGTTTTTTCGTGAGCTTGCTGGATGACTCTGACAATTCTTACCATTTTCAACCTTTACCAAAAACCTTGCTCATGTATAGGTCAGTGGGCAAGCCCTCATTTGGTTCATCTCAACCCTCTCAAACTCTAATTCCATATTTTTGGAACTTGGATATGCCCTTTGTGCATACAAAGGAGCCATCATTTTCCCTGATCTATTGATCCTCCCAATTGTTCCCAGAGATCCTCCTATCCTTCCAATCCTTGGATATGCAAAAATATTGCTAAGTCTTATGCAATATTTTTCATTTGTGATTTATTCCTTTTCTTACCTTTCTGAGGAATAAAATCCAAAGGCATAACTAGCCATCTCCTAAATTCATGAGAATTGGTGGAGTTGATGCATATGCCTAATCCAAGATCTGACAAAAATATTGGCCATAATTAAATAAGGAAAATTGCCATTTCTTATTTAATGCCAATATTGCATTTATGCCCCTTTCTAAAGGAACTACAATTTTTATAGGAGAGAAAATTCCCACATAAATTGTGGAGCTTGCCCTTGCTATATAGTCACTAGTTCCATCCTTATCTCATGTTCCACAGATGAAAAATGGAGCACATGATCCAATGCAAGTTTATGCCTTCTCTGAATGTTTGCAAAGGAAGTGCTTTATTCCTAATTCCAATTGAGATGCAATTTGGCACGGTGATTAACATGGATAAATAACCCATGGATGCCAAATATGAGCTCAATCCATTCATCCTAGCTCCCTATGCAATTTCTTCAAAGTTCCTGACCAGAACACAACTTTGTGAAGGAAGTACCTTCATAGAGTTTCCAAATGGGATGAAACTTTTCCATTCTCCCAAGTATCTCAAATAATTAACCTAAACCTAAATTAAGTTCATTTCATTGAACTATGTGAGCATAGGAGCAATTCTTGGTTTCTGTCAAAACTTTCAGTTTGTGAAGCAAGTATATTTTATCTTGCTCTATTATGGCTAAAACTTTTTCCAGACCTTCTCCTATCCATATGATCCATCTCCACAAGGTTTTGGCTCATCTCAATTATCCATTTGCCTTGAGGAATTTTCTCAAGTTTCAGGACAGAGGAGATGTGTGACGCCCGGGTAATTAAGCTACAGTAATCCTCACTAATGATGCCACGTCACCTCTGTCACTGTAGTTAATCTCGGGTTAAATCAAAACGGTTTCGAAATTCAATTCAAAATTATGATGGTAATAAAAGTTTTAAAAAAAATAATCAAACTAAAATGTTTGGGGGTTGTCAAATATTACAAGGTTAATTATGGTGGGGTGCACACATTTTTATAAAGTGTCTGAATATTTTAAATTGAAATAAAACAGAAAGGAAAAGAAATAAAAGAAAAAAAAAGAAAATACAAAACAGAAAAGCTAAAACCTAAAGCTAACAAAAAAAAAGTGAAAGAACCCTCTCCCTGGGCCGTGGCCCAACTGGACCAGCCCACTGGCCCAGACCGGCCCCCACTCCCCCATAACCCTACACCCCCGAAACCCTAACCCCACCCCGTCGCCCCCACTCGCTCCACTCCCCCCTGCCCCCTCCCCGATCCAGATCGGATCGGGGGCGTTCGCCGCCGCCGCCCGGATTCCACGCCCGGAGTCCCCCCCCCCCCCCCCGGCCTGCCTCCTCTACGCCGTCGTCTCGCCTCCTCACGTCCTCCTCGTCCCGAGCCGAGGCCGCCATTCCGGCGCCGCGCCCTCGACCCCGTCGCCCCGCAGCACTCGTCGCCGGCGACCCGAACGCCGCCCCCTTCCTCGTCCTCCTCCTCGAGCTCGAGACCGCTGCCCCGTTCCCTGCACCTTCCGTGAGCACCCCCCCCTCTCTCCCCGTCCCCGTTGCCCGTTCCGGCCACCGCGCCGCCAAGCCCCGCCCCTGTGCGCTGCCGGCGTCGACTGCGCACGCAAGGCCGCACCCGCCTGCTCGACCCGCTCCTCACGCCTGGCCGTGCCCTATGCATGTGCACACTCGCCGCTGCCCCGTGCTGAAGCTCCGCGTGCGCCGTGCTCGCCCACCGGTCGCCCGCGCCGTCCGCGGCTTGCGCGTGTCCGCCCCCTTGCTCGCGATGCTCCCCTCGCCCCGATCGCTGTTGCGTCCGCCGCCGCTCGCCGTCCCGCCATTTGCCGCGCCGCGCCTTCGTTCCCTGCCCCGACGCCACCCCGACGTGGCCTCGCCGCTGCCGCTGTCGTCCCAGGCGGCCGGGCTTGCCGTGCCCGTGGCCGGCGCCCCCTGCCCATCTGGGCATTTGCCAATCGGGCTGGGTGCCTGCGCCCGTAACCCGCGCGCCCGAATCGCTGTGGCCCTTTGGGCCACTGACATGGAGGGCCCCGCCTCCAGAACAAATTAAAAAAAACAAACAAAGGAATTAAAAAAAATACCTAAATAAATAAATAATTAATGATAAAAATAATTAATTAATTAATTAACTAATTAGTTAACTTATTTAATTCTGATTAAATTAACTAATTAAAGTTAATTAACCCAATGATTAATTAACCTAATTAACTACTGTTAATTAATCTAATCAATTAGTTAGGTTAATTAAACCCTAATTAACATAAACAGTGTATGACAGGTGGGTCCCACTGGACCCACTGGTCAGGTTGACCTAGTCAACCCTGTTGACTGCTGACGTCAGCATGACATCATGCTGACGTCATAAATTCATTTTTCGAATTAAATAATTAATTAATTAAATTTCAGAAATTAATAAAATCTTTAGAAAATCATATCTTTTAATCCGTAACTCGGATTAAAATATTTTCAACATGAAAGTTGCTCAGAACGACGAGACGAATCCGGATACGCAAACTGTTCGTCCGCCACACACCCCTAACATATCAAACACGCAACTTTCCCCCTCTGTTCCATCTGTCCGAAAACGCGAAACACCGGGGATACTTTCCCGGATGTTTCCCCCCTTCACCGGTATCACCTCATACCGCGATAGGGCACCCCTAGCACCGATACTTGTCATGTCATGCATCGTCATGCATTTGTTTGCATTATATTTATTGTTTCTTCCCCCTCTTCTCTCGCTAGACACCGAGACCGACGCCGCTGCTACCCAGTACGACTACGGAGTTGACGACCCCTCTCTCTTGCCAGAGCAACCAGGCAAGCCCCCCCCCCTTTGATCACCAGATATCACCTACTATTCTCTATACTGCTTGCATTAGAGTAGTGTAGCATGTTACTGCTTCCCGTTAATCCTATACTGATGCATAGCCTGTCCTTGCTACTACTGTTGTTACCTTTACCTGCACTCCTAATGCTTAGTATAGGATGCTAGTTTATCATCAGTGGCCCTACATCCTTGTCCGTCTGCCATGCTATACTATCGGGCCGTGATCACTCGGGAGTTGATCACGGGTAAATACTATATACTTTATACATGATACATGTGGTGACTAAAGACGGGTCGGCTTGTGGAGCACCCGCGAGTGATTCATGGATTGGGGGCTGAAAGGACCTTTGTCCCAACGGCCCTCTGTGTGGATCTTTGAGGCGGAGCGACAGGGCAGGTTCCGACCACCTAGGAGAGAGGTGGGCCTGGCCCTGGTCGGCGTTCGCGGATACTTAACACGCTTAACGAGATCTGGGTATTTGATCTGAGTTTGGCCATTTGGTCTATACGCACTAACCATCTACGTGGGAGTAGTTATGGGTATCCCGGCGTCGTGGTATCAGCCGAAGCCTTCTTGACGTCAGCGACGGAGCGGCGCGCGCTGGATTGGACTGGAACGCCACTAGGCTAGGTCTGCTTCCGGCCGCCCACGCAACGTGCAGGTGTGCTAAGGGCGATGGGCCCAGACCCCTGGGCGCTTAGGTTTAGACCGGCGTGCTGACCTCTCTGTTGGTCTAGGTGGGGCTGCGACGTGTTGATCTTCCGAGGCCGGGCATGACCCAGGAAAGTGTGTCCGGCCAAATGGGATCGAGCATGTTGGGGTATGTGGTGCACCCCTGCAGGGAAGTTAATCTATTCGAATAGCCGTGATCTTCGGTAACAGGACGACTTGGAGTTGTATCTTGACCTTATGACAACTAGAACCGGATACTCAATAAAACACACCCTTCCAAGTGCCAGATACAACCGGTGGTCGCTCTCTCACAGGGCGATGAGGGGAGGATCATCGGTTAGGATTATGCTATGCGATGCTACTTGGAGGACTTCAGTCTACTCTCTTCTACATGCTGCAAGACGGAGGCTGCCAGAAGCGTAGTCTTCGAAAGGACTAGCTATCCCCCTCTTATTCCGGCATTCTGCAGTTTAGTCCACATATGATACCCTTACTCCATTTGATACCCATGCATATGTAGTGTAGCTCCTTGCTTGCGAGTACTTTGGATGAGTACTCACGGTTGCTTTCTCCCTCTTTTCCCCCTATCCCTTCTACCTGGTTGTCGCAACCAGATGTTGGAGCCCAGGAGCCAGACGCCACCGTCGACGACGACTCCTACTACACCGGAGGTGCCTACTACTACGTGATGCCCGCTGACGACGACCAGGAGTAGTTAGGAGGATCCCAGGCAGGAGGCCTGCGCCTCTTTCGATCCGTATCCCAGTTTGTGCTAGCCTTCTTAAGGCAACCTTGTTTAACTTATGTCTGTACTCAGATATTGTTGCTTCCGCTGACTCGTCTATGATCGAGCTCTTGTATTCGAGCCTTCGAGGCCCCTGGCTTGTAATATGATGCTTGTATGACTTATTTTATTTGTAGAGTTGTGTTGTGATATCTTCCCGTGGGTCCCTGATCTTGATCGTACACGTTTGCATGTATGATTAGTGTACGATTAAATCGGGGGCGTCACAAGATGTTTGTGAAACAAGTACCATGTTGGCAAGTCCATTTGGTATGAAAGTTTTACAGCATCATGGTATGTCCAAATCATCAGGCTTTGCCAAGCATTAGCCCAATCCATCACTCCTAGTGAGTGCTTCTTCATGATTCAGTTGCTGGGTCAGATTTGGTAGTTGTACAACAACTATGGTAAATAGTTGTCCATATTACCTCATAATTTCCAGGACTGTAGTCCTTTCTACCCTAAGCCTCTCAGACATCAATTTTATCTTTTAACTCCTCTGGTTTTATCTCTAGAATGCAGTCAAGTTTGCAACTGCAAACTTGTCGAGCTTAGTTTACTCTACTCCCTATGTCTTTGCTCAGTTCTTTACCGCAGTAACACTCTCTCTTCGAAGGATTACGCGGTAGACATGAGCTGGCATCAGTAAAAAAAACCCCGGAGCGCGCCTTACCGTGGTGACCACGGGTGTAACCAGCCCAAAACGGTGGTCTAGCCACTGTTTGAGTCGGCATCGCTACTTCGACCGGCTGTGGCCTCGCCATGCATTAATGTCCTACAGCTCCCCCTCGACGTCGTCTTCCCCCTGGACCTCTGGCTCCTTTCATTTTCTTCTCCAGCAAGCCGTGCCAATGACCAAACAGTGCACCATTGTAGCCATCGTCTTCTTCCTCGCTTCTATCTTCATCTCCCTCTCGTCTGCGAGCTTTGCTCATCTCCGTGAGCCTCTGCGTCGCGTCTGCTTCCTCCCCGTTGCCTTCCCACTGCTTCCCATGAGCATTGGCTGCGCCTGCCGATGTTGCGCCCTCGCCGGCGCACGGACACGTCGCCTGTCGCGTGCCACCTCCTCCCATCCTCATCGAGCCTTCCCCGCGACTATATAAGCAAGCCCGAGCTCCCTCGTAGTCCACCATCCCTCCCCGAGCCCGGAGCCCCTCTCTGACCACCACCGTCGCCATAGTCGCCGCCTTGGGTCTCGCCCGATTCCGGTGATCCCGAGCTCTCCTCGTCGTTCCTCCACCACCACTGCATTCCCCATGCTCCGGTGAGCCTTCTCGTGGCCTCGACCTCTCCTCTCCTCCACCGTAGCACCCACTTCACCGGCAACTGAAGCTCTGCTCCGCCGCACGCCCTGCTGCGGCCGCTGCGAAGCTCGCCGGCGGCAATAACCACCACCCCGAGATGCGCCTCCCCATCCTGCGCATTTCGGTAGGTCGCACGACCCGAAAGATGGCCGGACGTGACGGCGACCGCCGTCGGGGCAACCTCCCCCCTCGGCCATGCTCGCTCTCGCACGGGAGGAAGAAGAAGGCCAGGCTAGGCGGGCCCCACACCGCGTGACCCCACTTGTCGGCGAGAAGGTGATGCTAGGTCAAATAAGTGGAGACGCCCCAAGTGATACGTCTCCAACGTATCTATAATTTTTTATTGCTCCATGCTATATTATCTACTATTTTGGACATTATTGGGCTTTATTATCCACTTTTATATTATTTTTGGGACTAACCTATTAACCGGAGGCCCAGCCCAGAATTGCTGTTTTTTTGCCTATTTTAGGGTTTCGAAGAAAAGGAATATCAAACGGAGTCCAAACGGAATGAAACCTTCAGGAACGTGATTTTCTCACCGAACATGATCCAGGAGACTTGGACCCTACGTCAAGAAACAAAGGAGGAGGCCACGAGGTAGGGGCACGCCTACCCCCCCTCCCCCAGGCGCGCCCTCCACCCTCGTGGGCCCCCTGTTGCTCCACCGACGTACTCCTTCCTCCTATATATACCTACGTACCCCCAAACGATCAGATACGGAGCCAAAACCCTAATTCCACCGCCGCAACTTTCTGTATCCACGAGATCCCATCTTGGGGCCTGTTCCGGAGCTCCGCCGGAGGGGGTATCCATCACGGAGGGCTTCTACATCATCACCATAGCCCCTCCGATGAAGTGTGAGTAGTTTACCTCAGACCTACGGGTCCATAGATATTAGCTAGATGGCTTCTTCTCTCTTTTTGGATCTCAATACAATGTTCTCCCCCTCTCTTGTGGAGATCTATTCGATGTAATCTTCTTTTTGCGGTGTGTTTGTTGAGACCGATGAATTGTGGGTTTATGATCAAGTCTATCTATGAACAATATTTGAATCTTCTCTGAATTCTTTTATGTATGATTGGTTATCTTTGCAAGTCTCTTCGAATTATCAGTTTGGTTTGGCCTACTAGATTGATCTTTCTTGCAATGGGAGAAGCGCTTAGCTTTGGGTTCAATCTTGCGGTGTCCTTTCCTAGTGACAGTAGGGGCAGAAAGGCACATATTCTATTGTTGCCATCGAGGATAACAAGATGGGGTTTCCATCATATTGCATGAGTTTATCCCTCTACATCATGTCATCTTGCTTAAGGTGTTACTCTGTTTTCATGAACTTAATAGTCTAGATGCATGCTGGATAGCGGTCGATGAGTGGAGTAATAGTAGTAGATGCAGGCAGGAGTCGGTCTACTTGTCTCGGGCGTGATGCCTATATGCATGATCATACCTAGATATTCTCATAACTATTCTCAATTCTGTCAATTGCTCAATAGTAATTCGTTCACCCACCGTAAAATACCTATGCTCTTGAGAGAAGCCACTAGTGAAACCTATGGCCCCCGGGTCTATCTTCATCATATTAATCTTCCAATACTTAGTTATTTCCTTTGCTTTTACTTTGCTTTCATTTTACTTTGCATCTTTATCATAAAAATACCAAAAATATTATCTTATCATATCTATCAGATCTCACTCTCGTAAGTGGCCGTGTAGGGATTGACAACCCCTTATCGCGTTGGTTGCGAGGATTTATTTGTTTTGTGCAGGTGCGAGGGACTCGCGCGTAGCCTCCTACTGGATTGATACCTTGGTTCTCAAAAACTTAGGAAAATACTTACGCTACTTTTCTGCATCATCCCTTCCTCTTCGGGGAAAACCAACGCAGTGCTCAAGAGGTGGCAAGAAGGATTTCTCGCGCCGTTGCCGTGGAGTCTACGCAAAAGTCAATAAACCAAGTACCCATCACAATCCTTATCTCCCGCATTACATTATTTGCCATTTGCCTCTCGTTTTCCTCTCCCCCACTTCACCCTTGCCATTTATTCGCCCTCTCTCTCTATCCTCCCACTCTTTCTCTATTTGCCTCTTTTTGCCCGCTTGCTTTTTGTTTGCTTGTGTGTTGGATTGCTTGCTTGTCACGATGGCTCAAGATAACACTAAATTGTGTGACTTTACCAATACCAACAACTATGATTTTATTAGCACTCTGATTGCTCCTCTTACCGATGCTGAATCTTATGAAATTAATGCTGCCTTGCTGAATCTTGTCATGAAAGATCCATTTTCTGGCCTTCCTAGTGAAGATGTCGCTACCCATCTAAATAGCTTCGTTGATTTGTGTGATATGCAAAAGAAGAAAGATGTGGATAACGATATTGTTAAATTGAAGCTATTTCCTTTTTCGCTTAGAGATCGTGCTAAAGCTTGGTTTTCGTATTTGCCTAAAAATAGTATTGATTCATGGAATAAGTGCAAAGATGTTTTTATCTCTAAGTATTTTCCTCCTGTTAAGATCACCTCCCTTAGAAACGATATTATGAATTTTAAGCAACTTGATCGTGAAAATGTTGCACAAGCTTGGGAGAGGATGAAATTAATGATATGTAATTGCCCTACTCATGGTTTGAATTTGTGGATGATTATACAAAAAAATTATGCCAGATTGAATTTTGCTTCTAGAAATCTTTTAGATTCGGCCGCGCGAGGTACTTTTATGGAAATCACTTTAGGAGAAGCTACTAAACTCCTAGATAATATTATGGTTAATTATTCTCAATGGCATACTGAAAGATCTACTAATAAAAAGGTGCATGCGATAGAAGAAATTAATGTTTTGAGTGGAACGATGGATGAACTTATGAAACTATTTGCTAGTAAAAGTGTTTCTTCTGATCCTAATGATATGCCCTTGTCTACTTTGATTGAGAATAATAATGAATCTATGTATGTGAATTTTGTTGGTAGGAACAATTTTGGTAACAACGCGTATAGAGGAAATTTTAATCCTAGGCCTTATCCTAGTAATCCTTCTAATAATTATGGTAATTCCTACAACAATTCTTATGGAAATTATAATAAGATGCCCTCTGATTTTGAATCAAATATTAAAGAATTTATTACTTCGCAAAAGAATTTCAATGCTTTGATTGAAGAAAAATTGCTTAAGATTGATGAGTTGGCTAGGAACGTTGATAGAATTTCTCTTGATGTTGATTCTTTGAAACTTAGATCTATTCCACCTAAGCATGATATCAATGAGTCTCTCAAAGCCATGAGAATTTCCATTGATGAGTGCAAAGAAAGAACCGCTAGGATGCATGCTAAGAAAGATGCCTTTATAAGAGCGTTTTCTTCTAGTTCCTATGAAAATAAAGATGAAGATCTAAAAGTTATTGATGTGACCCCAATTAAATCTTTGTTTTGCAATATGAATCTTAATAATGATGGGACTGAATATGATCCACCTTTACCTAGAAGGCGTTCCAAGAATTCAGAGTTTTTAGATCTTGATGCTAAAATTGATGAAAGTGGGATCGAAGAAATTAAAACCCTAGATGTTGCTAAACCCACTATTTTGGATTTCAAGGAATTTAATTATGAAAATTGCTCATTGATTGATTGTATTTCCTTTTTGCAATCCGTGCTAAATTCTCCTCACGCTTATAGTCAAAATAAAGCGTTCACTAAACATATCGTTGATGCCTTGATGCAATCTTATGAAGAAAAACTTGAATTGGGAGTTTCTATCCCTAGAAAACTTTATGATGAGCGGGAACCAACTATTAAAATTAAGATTAAATAACATGAGTTCTATGCTTTATGTGATTTGGGTGCTAGTGTCTCCACGATTCCAAAGACTTTGTGTGATTTGTTAGGTTTCCGTGATTTTGATGATTGCTCTCTAAACTTGCACCTTGCGGATTCCACTATTAATAAACCTATGGGAAGAATTAATTATATTATTATTGTTGCAAATAGGAATTATTTACCCCTAGATTTTATTGTTCTTGACATAGATTGCAATCCTTCATGTCCTATTATTCTTGGTAGACCTTTCCTTAGAACGATTGGTGCAATTATTGATATGAAGGAAGGAAATATTAGATTCCAATTTCCATTAAGGAAAGGCATGGAACACTTTCCTACAAATAAAATTAAATTACCTTATGAATCTATTATGAGAGCCACTTATGGATTGCCTACCAAAGATGGCAATACCTAGATCTATCCTTGCTTTTTATGCCTAGCTAGGGGCGTTAAACGATAGCGCTTGTTGGGGGGCAACCCAATTTTATTTTTATTCCTTGCTTTTTGCTCCTGTTTACTAATAAATAATTTATCTAGCCTCTGTTTAGGTTGTGTTTTTTGTGTTTAATTAGTGTGTGTGCCAAGTAGAACCGTTGGGAAGACTTGGGGAAAGTCTTGATATCTTGCTGTAAAAAACAGAAACTTTAGCGCTCACGAGAGCTGCTGCCAATTTTTATTTGGAAAGTGATATTTAGTTAATTCTTTTTTAAGATGATCAATAGATAAATTCGTCATGTCCAGAAATTTATTTTAGAATTTTTGGCGTTCCAGATATTGCGCTAGCTACAGATTACTACAGACTGTTCTGTTTTTGACAGATTCTGTTTTTCGTGTGTTGTTTGCTTATTTTGATGAATCTATGGCTAGTAAAATAGTTTATAAACTATAGAGAAGTTGGAATACATTAGGTTTAACACCAATATAAATAAAGAATGAGTTCATTACAGTACCTTGAAGTGGTCTTTTGGTTTCTTTTGCTAACGGAGCTCACGAGATTTTCTACTTTAAGTTTTGTGTTGTGAAGTTTTCAAGTTTTGGGTAAAGATTTGATGGATTATGGAACAAGGAGTGGCAAGAGCCTAAGCTTGGGGATTCCCATGACACCCCCAAGATAATCTAAGGATACCTAAAAGCAAAGCTTGGGGATGCCCCGGAAGGCATCCCCTCTTTTCGTCTACTTCTATCGGTAACTTTACTTGGAGCTATATTTTTATTCACCACATGATATGTGTTTTGCTTGGAGCGTCTTGTATGATTTGAGTCTTTGCTTTTTAGTTACCACAATCATCCTTGTTGTACACACCTTTTGAGAGAGCCATACATGATTTGGAATTTGTTAGAATACTCTATGTGCTTCGCTTATATCTTTTTGAGTTATATAGTTTTGCTCTAGTACTTCACTTATATCTTTTAGAGCACGGTGGTGGATTTGTTTTATAGAAACTATTGATCTCTCATGCTTCACTTAGATTATTTTGAGAGTCTTAAATAGCATGGTAATTTGCTTAAATAATCCTAATATGCTAGGTATTCAAGATTAGTAAAAAAAATCTTATGAGTGTTTTGAATACTAAGAGAAGTTTGATGCTTGATGATTGTTTTGAAATATGGAGGTCATAATATCAAAGTCGTGCTAGTTGAGTAGTTGTGAATTTGAGAAATGCTTGTGTTGAAGTTTGCAAGTCCCATAGCATGCCGTATGGTTAATGTTATGTAACAAATTTGAAACATGAGGTGTTATTTGATTGTCTTATGAGTGGCGGTCGGGGACGAACGATGGTCTTTTCCTACCAATCTATCCCCCTAGGAGCATGCGCGTTGTGCTTGGTTTTTGACGACTTGTAGATTTTTGCAATAAGTATGTGAGTTCTTTATGACTAATGTTGAGTCCATGGATTATACGCACTCTCACCCTTCCATCATTGCTAGCCTCTTCGGTACCGTGCATTGCCCTTTCTCACAATGAGAGTTGGTGCAAACTTTGCCGGTGCATCCAAACCCTGTGATATGATATGCTCTTTCAACATAAACCTCCTTATATCTTCCTCAAAACAGCCACCATAGCTACCTATTATGGCATTTCCATAGCCATTCCGAGATATATTGCCATGCAACTTTCCACCATTCTGTTTATCATGACACATTCATCATTGTCATATTGCTTAGCATGATCATGTAGTCGACATAGTATTTGTGGCAAAGCCACCGTTCATAACCCTTTCATACATGTCACTCTTGGTTCATTGCATATCCCAGTACACCGCCGGAGGCATTCATATAGAGTCATATCTTGTTCTAAGTATCGAGTTGTAATTCTTGAGTTGTAAGTAAATAGAAGTGTGATGACCATCATTCATAGAGCATTGTCCTAAAAAAAGAGAGAGAAAGAGAGAAAGGACAAATAAAAAAAGGAAGGCCAAATAAAAAAAGGGACAATGCTACTATCCTTTGCCACACTTGTGCTTCAAAGTAGCACCATAATCTTCATGATAGAAAGTCTTTTGTTTTGTCACTTTCATATACTAGTGGGAAATTTTCATTATAGAACTTGGCTTGTATATTCCAACAACGGGCCTCCTCAAGTGCCCTAGGTCTTCGTGAGCAAGCAAGTTGGATGCACCCACTTAGTTTCTTTTTGTTGAGCTTTCATACATTTATAGCTCTAGTGCATCTGTTGCATGGCAATCCCTACTCCTTGCATTAACATCAATCGATGGGCATCTCCATAGCCCATTGATTAGCTTGTTGATGTGAGACTTTCTCCTTTTCTGTCTTCTCCACATAACCCCCATCATATTCTATTCCACCCATAGTGCTATATCCATGGCTCGTGCTCATATATTGTGTGGAAGTTTATAGGTTTGAGATTACTAAAGTATGAAACAATTGCTTGGCTTGTCATCGGGGTTGTGCATGATGAGAGCATTCTTGTGTGACGAAAATGGAGCATGACTAAACTATATGATTTCGTAGGGATGACTTTGTTTGGCCATGTTATTTTGAGAGGACATAATTGCTTAGTTAGTATGCTTGAAGTATTATTATTTTTATGTCAATATGAACTTTTATCTTGAATCTTTCGGATCTGAATATTCATACCACAATTAAGAAGAACTACATTAAAATTATGCCAGGTAGCACTCCGTGTCAAAAAATCTATTTTTATCATTTACCTACTCGAGGACGAGCAGGAATTAAGCTTGGGGATGCTTGATACGTCTCCAACGTATCTATAATTTTTGATTGCTCCATGCTATATTATCTACTGCTTTGGACATTATTGGGCTTTATTATCCACTTTTATATTATTTTGGGACTAACCTATTAACCGGAAGCCCAGCCCAGAATTGTTGTTTTTTTGCCTATTTTAGGGTTTCGAAGAAAAGGAATATCAAACGGAGTCCAAACGGAATGAAACCTTCGGGAACGTTATTTTCTCACCGAACATGATCCAGGAGACTTGGACCCTACGTCAAGAAACAAAGGAGGAGGCTACGAGGTAGGGGGCACGCCTACCCCCCCCCAAGCGTGCCCTCCACCCTCGTGGGCCCCCTGTTGCTCCACCGACGTACTCCTTCCTCCTATATATACCTACGTACCCCCAAACGATCAGATACGGAGCCAAAACCCTAATTCCACCACTACAACTTTCTGTATCCACGAGATCCCATCTTGGGGGCTGTTCCGGAGCTCCGCCGGAGGGGGTATCCATCACGGAGGGCTTCTACATCATCACCATAGCCCCTCCGATGAAGTGTGAGTAGTTTACCTCAGACCTACGGGTCCATAGTTATTAGCTAGATGGCTTCTTCTCTCCTTTTGGATCTCAATACAATGTTCTCCCCCTCTCTTGTGGAGATCTATTCGATGTAATCTTCTTTTTGTGGTGTGTTTGTTGAGACCGATGAATTGTGGGTTTATGATCAAGTCTATCTATGAACAATATTTGAATCTTCTCCAAATTCTTTTATGTATGATTGGTTATCTTTGCAAGTCTCTTCGAATTATCAGTTTGGTTTGGCCTACTAGATTGATCTTTCTTGCAATGGGAGAAGTGATTAGCTTTGGGTTCAATCTTGCGGTGTCCTTTCCCAGTGACAGTAGGGGCAGTAAGGCACGTATTGTATTGTTGCCATCGAGGATAACAAGATGGGGTTTTCATCATATTGCATGAGTTTATCCCTCTACATCATGTCATCTTGCTTAAGGTGTTACTCTGTTTTCATGAACTTAATACTCTAGATGCATGCAGGATAGCGGTCGATGAGTGGAGTAATAGTAGTAGATGCAGGCAGGAGTCATTCTACTTGTCTCGGACGTGATGCCTATATACATGATCATACCTAGATATTCTCATAACTATGCTCAATTCTGTCAATTTCTCAACACACTACAAAAAAATACACTTCCGTGATGATACGTGTTTGTCACAGTAGGTCGCGTTTTTTGTCATGCATGTACATCCATGACGATTTTATGACAGAATCAAGATAGTCATACCTGTGCTGTCATAGAAGTGTTCCATGACATTACCAAAATTATCATCACGGAAGTGTGCACTTCCATGATGATAAATCATGCGTCACAGAAGTGCTTTCGTCAAGGGTGACCGACACGTGGCATCCACTGTAACGGAACACCGTTAAGCTATCGGGTCGCGTTTTGGATCCGATAACCCATTAACAGCCCCGACCAATAGGGATTTTCCACGTGTAAAATCATCATTGGCTGGAGGAAACACGTGTCGGCTCATCATTGGGACAGATGTCATCCACTCATTGGACAGAAGGCTCCTATGATACGTCGACACGTGGCACAGCCAAACAGAGGCCCATTCCTGTGAAAAGGCCAGCCCGTTTGACTTGGTCAAAAGGTGGCGGGCCGGCCCATGGAAAGCTTGTTAACGGCATGTTCGCATATAGCCCATTTACAGCCCGCTAAGCCAAGGCCCGTTACGCCCTATCCGAATTAGGCCCAGTAGCGTCATCTGGGCCATCCAATATGATTCCAGCCCGTTTTCACTTCTGGCCCATGTATGGCCCATGACGTCTTTCGGCCCATATGAGGCCCTATGTAACTCTTGGCCTATTAACGGCCCGTGGTGAAACTGGCCCGTAATGAACAGTGCATCACTTTACACCCATTAACGACCCTTGGTGAAACTGGCCCGTAATGAACAGTGTATCACTTTATACCCATTAACGGCCTGTTATTCCATTGGGCCGTTTCCAGCCCATGTTATCTTTCGGCCTTCTCAGAGCCCATTTATTCTTGGGCTCATTTTCCAGCATTCGTTTACTTAAGGCCCGTTACTGTCATTTTCTGCTTGTGGGCCAAATTCAGCCCATGGTTACAGTCGGCCTGTTTGTGGTCCGTTAATATGTTGGGCCATTTTCATAGCGTCATCAAATATGTCCTATTAGCGATGGCCCGTTTACGGCCATAATGCAGCCTATTATTGGCCCATGTTTGGCCAATCGATCATACGTCCCGTATAAGGCCCATTGATGATACGGCACGTAGAAGGCCCATTGTTTCTACGGCCCGTAGAAAGCCCATTGTTTCCACGGCCCGTAGAAGGCCTACTGTTTCTACGGCCCATAGAAGGCCCACTGTTTCTACGACCCGTAGGAGGCCCAGTGTCACTACAGTAAATATTAGCTCATGGTTATTGTGGCCTAGTTTTAAAAAATAGGTTATTGCAGCCACTAGCAAACCGCGAAAAAAGAACTGCACTGACTACAAGCAAACAAATAAACAAGACAACAAGGAAATAAATAAGAAAGCAACTTATGCTAGGCTATCACGGCAATTACACATATTACATCCACTGGGCATCAAAGTTCGCCACCAGTGCAAATATAGGGAACAAAGCAGCATATAAACGCTGCAGCAAAACAAGTCCAAAACTGAAACCACTTTAGAAGAGTTCAAGAAACAATATCCTGGGTACCCATAATGCTGGCAAGATGCTTAGCAAGATTATTAACTTTCTCTTGTTTGGCGCTTAAATCCTCCAGCGCTTGCTGTTGCACAAGAAAGTACGCATCTGAATTCTGCAGGGACTTCCTCAGTCCTTCGGCTTCTTGCCGCAGCACAGCTGACTGATGCCTTTCAGCTGTAGCTGAGACTGAAGAAGCCGAAGTGATTCAGGTAGCGAGTTCAAAGAGCTTGTGCCAGCGGTACTGGCCAGTAACTCGAACACTACATCAACGCAGAACTGTGGGGTTTTCTCACTGTCTACAAGATCGTTTTTATCACCTTTCTTTGAGACCAACAGGGTTGTCTCACTATCTTGAACCTTATTTGCATTACTTTCTCTACCATTGCATAGTGGGGTGCTCTTCTCCAATATTCTGTTTGCATACTACAGGAGAAACAAGCAGACACATCACAGGTTTAGCTTGTAGTATACGAAACTCATTTTGGTAAACCGGTTCAGTAGTAAGGTGGACAGGATAACATCATGAAACAAACATATATCTATGTACTATGGTCACTGTATTGTTCATATCATTCTAGTTTATGTTCCCTAATCAAGATAGAGACACAGTTCAACTCATATATTTTTAGGACACATCAGCATAGACAGAATATAAGTGTGAGAAACTCCACAGCATTGGCAGCACTTGTAATGTGCATCACATGAGAACATAACTGTTTATACAACTTAAACTGAAATCAACATAGAGCAAGAAGTTAGAACAGCAATCCAGTTAAAGAAATAGGTTTAAAACATACCTATTGCGCCATTGGAGTTTCAATTGGATCCTTCAAATTTGAAAGTAGTTGGTATGAGTAAATACAGTGATGCAACAGCAAAGGAGTATGGACCATAGCTACGGAATCTGACCTGAGAACAGTTGCTCTTCTGCTCTAAACGTGGAGTTTGGGTTAGCTGTGGTGGTCTTCGTGCTTTGGGCATTGTATTAGCTTTACAAACTGCTCGTGTGGGGGTACTCTGTGGTGGACATGGTGCTTTATCAACTATAAGTGGGTTACTATCTGCTGGGGTTGCGGTTAGATGGGTTGTAGCTGGTTCTCTGCCCAACGGTGTAAGTGTGCAATCTGGAAGAGTCTTGATTATGTGTAGTGGGGCTAGTTTGTGGGCTAGTACAACCATGGTTCTATCTGCATCGACGGGTAGCACTGTCTTTTGTGAAGAACGGGTTTTTGCTCCCTTAGATACTGCCATCACCCCCTCCAATTCAAATGGCTGATAAACAAGAAAAGAAATTGAATGTACAGACATTGTATGATAGACAGATGTGGTAATTCACATATATGTTGTCTAACCAAACAGGACAGCATGACACAGTTTCACATATATGATGCCTAACTAAACAGGATAGCATGACACAGTTTCAGATATATGATGGATAACTTAATAGGATATAATGGCATAATTCAACATATGATGAGTACCTAAACAGGATGACATGACACAACTATATGATGTCTTTCTAAAATAGGTTGGGATGAAATAATTCACATACATGTTGTCTAAGTATACAGGATGGCATGATATAATTGACATAATTGATTCATATATTAAGCAGCTGGCACTCGCATGTATGATCTCTAAACTAAACAAATAGAATTCAATATTGTGCATATGATGTCTAAACTAAGCAATGCAAGACACCATATGCATCATATGAGAAATATAAACATTGCAACTTAGAGCATACACCTCAGGTGGGATATAGGACTGGTCATCTATCTCTGAATCCTCCTCTGAGGAGCTCCCTGTAACCATCGAGATATATGCTTCAACAGGTACCATTGCCTGCTCTGAAGACCTTGTTTTCACTCCAGATTTTTCCATGACCGGCTCAAATGGCTGATACACATGAAGAGTAGTTCAATATACACAGATTGTCGACAAATGGAATACATAATGAAAAAAAAGATGGCATGAGATAATTCACATATATGATGCCTGGCTCCATGGCGGTGCATAATTCACATATATGATAACTGGCTGAAAACATGGCATTCCATAATTCACATATATGATATGGAAATCAAACAGGAGGCATTCACACAAAGCATGTCTAATCTAAGTAGATGGCATGGCAATGCAAGACAACATATGCATGATATGAGCAATATAACCTAGCCAAGTTAGAGCATGCACCTCGGGGGGATACGACTAGTCATCTCTCTCTGAATCCTCCTCTGAGGAGCTATCTGTAACCAGCAAGAAATCTGCATCGACAGGTAGCACTGACTGCTTAGAAGACCTTGTTTTCACTCCAGATTTTCCCATGACCGACTCAAATGGCTGATGCACAGGAAGAGTAGATGAATGTATAAACATTGTTGACAAATACATTATGGAAAAAACATGGCACGATACAATTCACATATACGATGACTGGCTAAACAGGATGGCATTGCATGATTCACGTATATGATGCCTGGCTAAAGAAGATGGCATTGCATAATTCCCATATACTCCCTCCGTTCCTAAATATTTGTCTTTTTAGAGATTTCAAATGGACTACCACATACGGATGTATATAGACACATTTTAGAGTGTAGATTCACTCATTTTGTTCCGTATGTAGTCACTTGTTGAAATCTCTAAAAAGACAAATATTTAGGAATGGTGGGAGTATGATATAGAAACCAAACAGGTGGCATTCACACAAAGCAAATCTAAACTAAGCTGATGACATATAAGATGTATAATGTAAGCAATGCAAGGCGCCATATGCATGATATGACCAACATCAGCATGCCAGGTTAGAGCAAACACCTCAGGTGGTAAACAAGCGTGGTCGGCTCCTTCTAGATCTCCATCTGAACAGTTATCTTCCTCTGGAATACAATCTGGAAATGCAGGAGGGGGGGCACTTCGCCCACCATGGAGCGGTGTCTGCATGACATTATATTCGCACGCAACAGTCTTCTCTTTTTCTCTACATGTTCAGTACGATTGTGTACAATATCTGACATGCATAATAAAAAAATAGTTAGATTTTGTAAGGCCTAAGGGGTGCATGCAAAAATCAAGACTGATGGTAGCAAGTGAGTGGATGGATCCAAAACTAATGATAGCAGGTAGATTATAGCTTCAGTTTAAAAAGATAGACAATGGATCATCTATTGTTTGTTGCCCACCCAACATGAACCACATAGAAGACCCAGATGAACCAGATAGTAGACAGATACTATTTGTTGCTGGCTCAATATGAGACCCATGGGCAATTCAAAACTCAAGATTGAACGATAAAGTAGCAGGTAATAATAACCGATGTATAACGTAAGCAAACACGAAAGACTGCGACCTCTCTTCCGGAACTGTGTAGTCCTCAAGTTCATCTGCTCAGTCGATGATGGTAATGCAGTTGGCGTGGCTGCCGGCAACGGGGAAGATAATCTGAGGCGGCAAAAGGAAGTCTGCAGGGGGATCTCTGCTGCAGTGAACGCTTCTATCGATGGTGCACCTCAAGTGGGGCGGATGACGGCACGGCAGGAGCAGGACATAACACACAGAGTTTTCTTTGACGCCTATCTGAAAAGTAAGTAAATCTATAAGGGCTCCTTAGAATTGGAGGATTCTATAAACGCAGGGACAGGAAAAACACAGGAATAGGATAGGAATGCACGTGCAAAACGGAGCATTTGGAAACATAGGATTTCAGTCAACCTGGGTGTTTGGCTCACATGAATTGGAAGAACAGAGGAATGGAGAAACAAAGTGATGCGACGAGTGTACAACCTCTTTGGCATAGCCTTGTCGACCTCAGCATCATTGGGTTGGACGTGGAGGATGGTGATGATGCTGGTGTGACTGTCAGAGGCGGGGAAGAAGATCTGAGGCCTCTAGAAACGGCACCGAGGGTACTGCTCCGCTGTGATGGACGGTTCCGTCGTTGGAGCAGCTCCGCTAAGGTGTACGGCGACGAGGCTGAAGCATGACAAGATAGCCAACGTTAATCTGAAGTGGGACCCTAATATCATCTGCAATAGATGATGTAAAATACATCACCAAAAAGTGCTAGATGTAAAATGCATCAGCCACGCCACGGCTGCTCCGACAGATGATCTAAGTACTGTTCACTCTGAACTTAACTGAAGAAAATGAACTTCACAGTCGAAACTAAATTTTACTGTCGAAACTGATTGAACTAGTAACAGAGCATTGCAATAGATGTTTAGGGCGTTCGAGCACTAGTAGCAGAGAAGCAGTGATCTAAATCAGCAGACGCTCGAGCGGGGAACGCACTAGCAGAGAGCAAGTCGTGTAGTAGCACCATGAGCGAGCGCTAAAGAAGCAACTCCTGTAGCTGCCGGAGGTCGTGCAGCAGCAGCAGCGCAAGCAAGCAAGAGCAAGAGCAAAGCAGCAGCACGAACGAAAGCAGGAGCAGTGCAGCAGCGCGACCGACAACAAGAACAGAGCCGCAACACGAGCGAGAGCCGGAGCGGCTGCAGCTAGTGCCGTTGTGGAAGTCGCCGCCAAGGAAGCAACGACATGGGGGAGAGACGTCGTGGATGATGTGGCAGGCGACGGCGCCATCGATGGAGACACGCCATGTCTGCTCGGTATCGAGCACCAGCAGCCCCGTGAGATCGAATAAAAGATAAAATGCAGTGGTGAGTGCAGAACCTCCTTGGTGGCGCCGAGTTGGCCTCGGCTTCATCGGAGGAATTGGTGAGGGTGTTGCGGTTCCGATGGGGCATGTCAAGACGGCGCTGTGGGGATTGAGGTGGCGCGATAGATGAGGCGAATGTCGGGGCAGCTCCTTGGAGGTGGAGGACAGGGCGGCTGATCCGTCGGGACGACGAGATCGACAACGGATCCTCATCCGGTGCGGTGGATGAGGGACGGCGAGCTGTTGCGGTGGACGACGTAGTCGGGGAAGAGTCTCCGGCTGGGCGGTGGTCGGGAGGCCGACGGAGGAGCATGGGGTTTCGCGGATTTTGGTGGCCTCGGTGTACGAATGGGGGGCAAAGGGGGAGGGGTGAGCCAAGCTTAGGGACGTGCTTGTCTGAAATGTAGGGTAAGTTACCAGCGTACCCCCACCGGTTTTGACACCGCGACATGGAACGTCATTTCCGGTTGAGGGGTAGAAGGGGGATTTCGCGTGTCTGGGCTGCGGGAGCGATTTCCGATGAGGAGGGAGTTTTCACGCGCGTCCAAATTTTGGGATAACAAGGCGCAGCACGGGTTGAAGAAGCGGGAGTTTCAAAGCAGGTGAGACAAAAGATACTCGAGCTTGAAAATTTCGGGGTAACAAGGTGCGGATTCCTTGTTCGGCAGAACAAACTTAACGTGTAAAAAAACAATTCATACAAGACACAAGAGAGTCATGTCCCCTTTTACTATATTGCTATAGATGCCATTGAAAAAACTACAAGAAAAATGTAAAAAAAAATCGGGAGAACAAGATTACCCTGCACAGTACCAAATCGATTCGCACTTCCCTCAATAACAACAAAAAACAAATCAATTCCCACCAAAGAAAGAGTAATGTCCCTTTTTATATGATTACAGATGCCATGATCTCGAATTTCAATTTTTGAATCCACGTTATGTTGAATTCGAATATATCGTTAGGTGACCTTGCGGTTTATAATTGATGTAGTCGTACATTTTGATCTTCCATCATATCTGAACATTTTACTCCACCATGTGAACATATATATTGTCGTCTACCATATGGACTAAATTTGAATCAATTTTCCTTACTTGAATACGATTGTTGTCAAGTTATAAAATAATTTAAATATTATCTTGATAACAAAAAACATACATATAGCAGTAATCATATTTCACTATGAACTACATGTACCATACGCTCTCCAATTCAAATATTTGTATCCATTTTATGTTGAATTCAAATCATAGTACATTATTGGTCTAGGTAGCGAGATGTTTGGGATAATCTAAACCCTGTTTTCATACATATAATTTTTGGCTGAATTGGGACAAGTTTTGGTATAAGCCTCTTGCAAAACCGGAGATTCTCTCAACAAGCCTCGTGGTTCCGAGAGGGAACGTGTCACCTTTGTGTGCGAAATGATATACGCTGCCTCCCCCCTGATTTTATTTACAGAGGCAACATAGAACTATATGAGTGCCCTGTTAAATTTTGGAATTATTTCAGGTTCATTTGGCCTTTTTATACATTAATTGAGTTTCTGGACTTTTAATGTGCATAATCTAAATATGAATTGCATGCACATGCTCCGGTGCACCAAAGTGGGTTGAAAAATCACATGTGTGTACCTGGTTGAATTTCTAGGTCCCATGGAAGAAATGAGAATGAAATTCAAACATCTGGGCGTCATGACTCGGCCGAGAACATTGAGAAACTTTGATTTTAAATTCATGTAAATCAAACTCGCCTGGAAATCATGAAACTTGGCATGGTGTCATGTCATGGCACTAACATGTTGTGGTAAAAAAATTGGGCCTATTTGGAAGCTCGTGCTTCTAAGAGGGAACGTGCCACCTTTGAGTGTGAAATGATATACGCTGCCCCCTGAGTTTCTTAACAAAGGCAACATAGAACTACATTAGTTCCCTGTTAAGTTTTGGAATTATTCCGGGTTCGTTTGTCGTTTTTTATACATTAATTGAGTTTATGGTCATTTAATGTGCATAAGTCAAATCTGAACTACAAGCACATGCTCTCGTGCACCAAAGTTGGTTGAAAATCACATTTGTGTCCTCGGGTGAATTTCTAGGTCCCATGCAAGAAATGAGAATAAAATTAAAACATCTGGGCATCGTGGCTCGGCCGAGAACATTGAGAAACTTGGTTTTAAAATTCTTGTAAATCCAAAACACGTCTGAAAATCATGAAACTTGGCAAGGATGTCATGTCATGGTACTACCATGTTGTGGTAAAAAAATTGGCCGAATAGGAACAGATTTTGGTATAAGCTTTTGCAAACCGAAGCTTCTCTCAAGAAGGCTCGTGGTTTTGAGAGGGAACGTGCCACCTTTGAGTGTGAAACGATATACATTGTCCCCCTTGAGCTTATTTACAAAGGCAACATAGAACTACATGAGTGCCCTGTTAAATTTTGGAATTATTCCGGCTTCGTTTGGCCTTATTTACACATTAATTGAGTTTTTGGTCATTTAATGTGCATAATTCAAATTTGAACTACAAGCACATGCTCCCGTGCACCAAAGTTGGTTGAAAAATCACATTTGTGTCCTCGGGTGAATTTCTACTCCCTCCTTCCATCTATATAGGTCCTAATGCGTTTTTCGAGGCTAACTTTGACCAAATGTTAGAGCAATAATATATGACATGCAACTTACACAAAGCATACCTTCAATTTTGTATGTCAAAGGAGCTTCCAATAATATAATTTTCATAGTATACATCTCATGTGCTATTAATCTTGTCAATAGTCAAAGGCTGTCTTGAAAAACACATTAGGCCCTATATAGATGGAAGGAGGGAGTAGGTCCCATGCAAAAAATGAGAATAAAATTCAAACATCTGGGCATCGTGGCTCGGTCGAGAACATTGAGAAACTTGGTTTTAAAATCATGAAACTTGGCATGATGTCATGTCATGGTAGTACCATGCCGTGGTAAAACAATTGGCCGAATAGGAACAAATTTTGGTATATAAGCTTCTTGCAAATCGGAGCTTCTCTCAAGAAGGCTCGTGGTTCTGGGAGGGAACGTGTCACCTTTGTGTGCATAATTCAAATTTGAAATACAAGCACATGTTCCAGTGCACCAAAGTTGGTTGAAAAATCACATGTGTGTCCTCGGGTAAATTTCTAGGTTCCATGCAAGAAATGGGAATGAAATTCAAAATTCTGGGCGTCGTGGTTGGGTTGGAAACATTGAGAAACTTAGTTTTTTAATTCCTGTAAATCCAAAACACGCATGAAAATAATGAAACTTGGCTTGGTGCCATGACATGGCACCAACATGCTGTGGTAAATTTGTAGTCCGATTTGTGAAGGCGCACACATTAACAATCAACAAAGTCATTTTGGAACAAGTGTTGTCACGTTACAATCGGAAACACAAGTATTATTGAAACCGTGGGCGTTCTACTTACTAGTACCATTTACCTACTGCCACGCGTCCCCATTTTTTATTAGCTAGGAGGCGCCGTGCAGGGTAGCTATTTGAGTACGAGAGGCATGCGATCAGACCCCTGCGCGTCTTTATCGGGAGGAGAGCCCTTTGACCTCCATCTGCCATCCACCTCTCTCCCAAGGTCTCCATTAATGGTGCCCGAGCCTCTGTTTAATGGCGTGGCTATGTCTCGCTCGACTGAGATTTAAGAGAGAAAAAAAGAAAATCTGAAAGCACGGATCTTGATGTAAGATCCGACCGACCTATATAGCATCTACTGCGACTTATAGCAAGATTGATGAATATATAAGGACAATTAAATTTTTTTGATCAAAGAAGGGCTTGCCCCTTCCGATTTTCATTACTGAAAACCACCACAATTCACAAGAAGTTCAGCACAACTCCAACCTAACACGAAGGACTAAAAGCTACCAGATTGAAATCGCAACATCCCAAGAGGCCAACAAAGGCCAAACATCCACGCTAGAACCCAACATTTCACAACCGACGACACAATCCACATCCTAAACCGATTATTACATCAAAAGAAACCAGGAAACTAGTGTCCTCAAGACGATGAGCTCTTTCGTGTCCTCAAGACGCTGCTTGAGAACATCCACGGTTTCCTCCACCAGCCTTTGGCGCTCGTTGCGGAGCATGTCATTCTCGTCCATAAGTTTCTTCAATAAGGCACTGGTCTCCTCCTGCAAGTCTGCACTTCGGACGATCTTCTCCCTCAGCAGGTCGCGCTTGGCCCAGAGCCTCTCATTGCCCCCCCTTAGTTGCCAGATGACGCCGGTAGCCTGTTCAAACGAGGCTATCATGTCGTCCTACAACCTCGCCGAGCCGGAGATCTGATCCATCTGGCTATGGACGATCGCATGCATGCGCCTGTAACAGTCGTCGCCTACCCGCGAGAAATTTTCCCATGCCGCCGCGGCGCGGCAGGTCATCTCTGCTGCATTCATAGCACGGCGGGACATCTCTGCTGCTTCCGCGGCGCGGCCGGACCAGTCTGTTGCATCGACGGCGCGGCAGGACCTCCGTGCTGCTTCAGCGGCGCGGCGGGACCTCTGTGCTGCTACTTCCGCACGGCGGGACATGTCGGCTGCTCTCGCAGCGAGGCAGGACATCTCTCGTGCTTTTGCTTCCATGCTCGCCTCTCCCTGGTGGCAATCTCTTGACCCAGAACTCACGCTGGCCATGGCAGACGCAAGGGAAGGATGTTGAATGACTTGTTTGTTTTTGTGGATGAGGAGTTGAGGAGGAATGTGCAGTCATCTTGGCATACTAGTATTTATAACCGAGCACTAATACGCTCCTAAGTGGGAAACCGTTTAGGTTGTGATCGGTGTGAACAGGTTTGCAATTCAATATAGCGTGGAGTAATTTGGAATGTGACGAGACGCAAGCTCAAAATTTATTGACGGTTCTAGTTTCGAAGTGCGGCACTATTCCCGGATGGAGTACTTCTTTTTCTACTCCCTCCTTTCCAGTTTTATAGGGCTTATCTTAAAATTTTAGTTTTCCATTTTATAAGGCTCAATTTGGTTGTCCCCAACACATGTTCAGATTCCAAGGTGCATTAAATCATTGCATGCAAGTATTAAGAGAAAATTTACTGATGCATGTACTTTATGCATGCATGCATTGCAATTAATGCATTAAACCTATCTCTCGGGACTTCTCACACGCACCATCGTGCCACCCACAAAAACTTGTACTCTGAGTTGAGTAGTACGTTATACAGGAAGAGAAGAGGTGCACGCACGCACTCATCCTCTCACACACGCGTCAGTTTTTCTCGAAAAGGAGGATGATGACCCCCGGCCTCTGCATTTGGGAGTCACACTTGCAAATTATTGAAATATATCGAGTGTAGTGCTTTCATGTGTCGTGTCAACTCGTACATCAACGAGAAGTTTGATTATCCTCTCCCTCGCAGACTTAACTGCACCTGCCTTTGGTTGTATGACAGGTTGGCCACACACCTGTAGGGCCCACCTGTCATACATGCAAAGGCAGGAGCGTCCCTCCCTCGCCCATGAGCGTGGTGGCTGGCAATACTAGGAGAAGCTTTCGCTACACGCTCTCCCTCCCGCACGCGGTGGACATGCAGCAGTTCAATCGGTGTCAGATGGCTAGAAGCGTACGGTAGTACTCCTCCAGTGCAGTAGTATTCCATCATTGTTTGACTTCCCGAAGAGGCGAAGAGCCAAGCGCAGCCCGGACGCTCGTGTGGCAGTTTCATGTGTATAGTAGTCTAGGATAGCATGTACCGTGTCTGTAAGCTTAAAATCGTTGGGGTCGGCTCCATGCTATGTGGCCATCTCGAAGTTTTTTTAAAAAATTAAAATAGTCTTATAGCCCTACCCGAAAACTGCCGCGCGTACTGCCCGGGAAAAGCCCCGCCCTCAACTTTTAACTACGCGAAAATAGTTCAAGCTTCTTCGTTCTATATAAATACAGTACTTATTGTATGTTTATTCACCCGTGGGGTTGTTCAATGAATGGAGGGGTGGGGAGCACAAGTGAACAATAATGTAGTACTACTAGTATTAAGTAGGAGTCGTACAGTAGTCACCTTAAATAGAGAGTTTCTTTTCTTTAATGCCACGTACACAAATTGAAACGCTTGTTGTGGAGACAAAAAATATAATCACTCCACTATATATGGATGCAGGGGCCTGAGCGCTTGCTTTACTAGGGTTGCTCTCTTCATTCTCTCATCCTCTCCAGATATAAACAAGATAACGGTAGCGATATTTTCTCTCTGCTCACCGCTGGTCATAGATCCGACCGGATCCCTTCGGTCAGTGTGTGTAGAGGACTAGAAGGTGCATCAATTCACGCGGTCATCGCCGCCAAGGGAGGAAACCCATAGCTGCCGGAGGGGCCCGATCCTCTGCCCGTGCCGTTCTCTTCGACACATGGCCGGCTCGGGAGGTCCTCCGACCCGTCTTCCTCCCTGCCGTATTGTCCGCAGATCCGACCTGCCGCCGCCGACATCCCGGCGACCCTCAGGTATAAGTACTTCAAAAGCGGCCTTGCTCTACTACCCCAACTCCCCACGTGTCTGCATGTGCATCTTTTTCTACTCCCATTAGCTCTTCCAAAGCCACCTAAATTTTTAGTATTATTAGAGGTAAAGCTACTTCATGCATTCGAATCTAGGGCTTTGTTCAAACAACGAAGAAAGGGGGGAAAGTTGTAGCATGAATCTAGGACTTGATTCAAAGAGAAAATAATATGGTGAAAGTAGTAGAGACCGGATACCCAACCGGTCTCTTGGTTGAAAAGGGAAATAATGGGAAAACGGAATACAAACTGGATAAGAAACAGATCTATTATTGGTTGAAAAAAGGATAGAAAGTGGCGGCTAGTGGACAAGTCAACAGAGTATGTCCAGGATTAGATTTGCTTCCATCACATAGTAAAAGGTCTTTAGGATTAGATTTGCTGCCCTCACATAGTAAAAGGTCTCAGAATTATATTTGCTGCCCTCAGATAGTAAAAGGTCTCCAGGATTAGATTTGCTGCCCTCACATAGTAAAAGGTCTCCAGGATTAGATTTTCTGCCCTCACATAGTAAAAGGTCTCCAAGATTAGATTTGTTGCCCTCACATAGTACAATGGCACTCCTATTGTTATCCCCAGTATGATAAGTAAGTTGCTCCTTTACGCTGCTGAGTGTCCTGGTGTCCCCACGGTCCCATGCCCTTAAACCAACTCTTTAGCTGTTGTTGATTTACTGTGTCTGGTAAACAAGCAATGCCAACATTAAAGTAATCCCATATTTAAGGAATCTCATTATTGATCATAATGCTTCTGGTAACATGAAGCATTGCTGACGTTTTAAAATTTCTACTGTCCTTGCGTGATTAACATGAACATAATTAAGATGCTTCTTTTCATTTTGTATATGTTTCGTATATTCTTATTGACCAGCAACTGTTTACTTTCTATCTTTTTGTGCAGATAGGGATATCCATTTCACCTTGTTGCTATTGTGACCTTTTGGTGAACTGCACAAAACACTTTTTTTGGAATGAGTGTCTTGTGCAGTTCAACTAAAATGTCACGTGGGCAACATCTCTCAATTTTGGTGGAACTGCACAAAATGGTGATTGGAGTTTCCAAAATCTCCGTCAAGTTCTGCTGGTAATCTCGTGCAACATTTTATTAGCCTTTGCAAGATGGAGCCGTCACTGTCACCACAATGGCACTTTATTTTAGTGGAACTGCACAAAAGGATAAGAAAATTATAGTTGCACCTTACATGAGCCGGACAGCCAACCTTAATGTTCCTCAATTTTAGTGCAACTACTAAAGAAGAACCTGCCAGCTCACAAGAGCAAGTACTTCTTGCTAGCTGAATGATGCAATCTTTGCTTCATTTCAGGTGAACTGCAGAAAAAGGCGCATGAATTGAATCATGGAACTCCAGGCAGACCTCATCCAAGTAGAGCTGGAGGTTGAGTTCAAGGAGGCCGCTATTAAAGAGAAATCATGCTCTCCTATCTCCTTGTTTGTGATGTGCAAACATGTTGTGCAAACAGGAATACTCAACTACAGATGTTGTGACGGTCAAGACCATTCGCCAAGTTCTTCGATTGTATGACATGGCTAGCCAAGATGGATTTAATCCCGATATTCACTTTATCAAAAGGCTCTAATGGGTTGGTTCTGAATCTTGCAAGCTGGGAATCAGTGAGATGTGTAGGCATCTTTATTGTACTTATTATTTGGATCTTATTTGTTGGTTCTGAATCTTGCAAGCTGGGAATCAATGAGATGTGTATGCATCTTTGTTGTACTTATTATTTGGATCTTATTTGTTGGTTCTGATTGACGCGAAATTATTTGTTCACCCAGCCCAGCAAATGGACTGTACATTCTAGAAAACATGGGTTAAATATATGCCACATTTTTGCAGGCTGACATGTGGGCCAATAGGTCAAAGCCTACGCAGGGCGTTGTCAACTTGGTCAACAAATGATTGTGTCATCCACATCCATTGGATTTATATCCAACGGCCGGCATGCACCTTCAATCTCTTGTCTTCTTCCTCCAGCGTCGCCGGGACCGCCTAGTCCGGCCTCCGGCGGCTAGCGGCTCTGCTTAGCACGCGTCGCTGCGAAGCGCTACCCCGCCGCAGGCCAGGCTATCCCTCCACCCCTCGACAACTCCTATTATTCTCAACAGACTACAGCCCCACACCACAACAGAACCAGTTATAACCCTTCTCCTCCTCTCAATCTGCGACTCCACTGCCGCGTTTTCCCATCTCCGAGTCATTCCCGTCCGGGGCCTCGCCGTCGTCCACCGCCTCGCTGCGTTCGGTGCGGCATGGTCAACAAACGAGAGTCACCGGAAGAGGACTTTACGTGGAGAGCCTAACGGCTGGGACCCACGAGGTCCATGGTCGCACGCAAGGAAAGTTCCTCCTTATTAAGCTGAAAAAATGTTTCCTCCACCTGACAGCCGGGACCCGTCAGATTTGGTGACTGACTTGTGGGCCTACTAAGCGGATGTGTACGCACGGCTTTGCCAACTTAATCAACAAATGATTCTAGCAGCTAGACCGTTAGATTTTAATCCAACAGCCGTGCTCCTTCTTCAACCTCTGTTCTTGCTCCTGTCTCTCGTGGGCGGCACCGCGGCTGTGCTGCCGCGCGCCCAAACCAGTGAAGTTTCCCACTCCTCTCCATCTGCAACTCCACTGCAGCTTAATAAATAGTAACGTCTTCGGTTTTAGACAGGTTCTAAGTAGATTAACCGGGAAATTCTCTTCTTCTTAATTAATCGACAAGGCAATTCTTTTGCCTCCATTTTGAAAAAAAATAGTAACATCTAATTGAGCCAGTTAGTTAGATGCGTACACTTGGTGTAGTAGGATCTTTATTTAGTTTGATGCATACACTTGTTCTTTTTTGGTAGCCCTTTTGTAATGATGGCTGATGTTTGGTTTGGAAGAGAGAGCTGCGTCT
Source organism: Triticum urartu (assembly GCF_003073215.2). Lineage (NCBI taxonomy): Eukaryota > Viridiplantae > Streptophyta > Magnoliopsida > Poales > Poaceae > Triticum > Triticum urartu. The sequence continues at coordinate 68,189,432 of NC_053023.1, read as the reverse complement.
TCACTCTTCTGGCCTGCTTACTGCTTCCGTTGCACCCCCAGCCCTGGTTGCTGCTGCTGCTGTTTTCAATGTACAATCAGTAGTATATTTCGTCTGTTGGTTGAATAAATGTGTTGTTAGAACGACAAACACAATGTTTTGGAAGTCGTTGCACGGTTCGATCCTTTAGTTCCCCGTACCGTACGTAGCGCATACTATTTATCGTACCGAACACATTTTTTTTAAACTCGGAACACATTTTCCACTTGTTGATAACATGCAGCCCACTGATGAAGGCCCAATAGAGAAGCCCATAATTAACTGGAAGGGAGGCTCTCACATGAATCCGGCCCAGGTACATGCTCATGGTCCCCTAAACATAAATAAGTAAATAAATAAAGCTAAATGCTCATGCACCAGTTCTTTGGGAAAATAAGTAGCCCAGTATTTCTTTTTGAAGAATACCCAAGCTAGGCCTATTTGTTTTCTCCGAATTACTGGGCTGCAAATCTTTCAAGACGAGGAGGGATGCATTCCGGCCTGGCTTAAGAGTATGGTCAATGTTTGTTAAAAGTAATATCAAAAGGGGTTGAAAATTCCAAAAAATTTATAGCAAATGGGATATAAGTTTCTTTTTTTGTTTTTGTTCTTCACTGATATCTTATACATATTTCATTGGATCTAACATAACATAGTACTAATTTATTTTTAAATTTGTTTTAGTATGGCTATTAATTTTGTATTAAGAATATTTCGTTCCCCAGCAAATATTTGCGAATTTTCAAAATTTCCCACATATTTAGTTAATTTTTTGACCCTAGTACTGACCAGAAAATGGCCAGAAATTCTAAAAATGGAAAACGGACTGCAATAAATTCCATATGAATTAGAAAATGAGTAAAAATTATAAAAATAATAGCAAATGGGATGTACACGCCACAGATTTCGAGGCTGACTTGTTTACGCAAGGCTTTGTCAGTGAACACACGATTCTAGCAGTAGTTAGTGTTGGATGTCCATCCAACAGCCGACGTGCTTCTTCAATCTCTGATCTTCCTGCTCCAGCCGCCTAAACTAGCGCCGGCGGGACTGCCTGCTCCCTCCTCTTGTGGCCCGTTGTGATGCCGCGCAGGCTTCCCCGACCCACCCTACTCCCTCCGCTGGCCTGGCCGCACGCAATCAACTGCCTCCTTATTATGCGAAAAAAATGATTCCTCCCACTGACATCTGGGGCGCACCGGTTGGGAGGCTGACCTGTGGGCCTACTAAGTTGACGCGTACGCAGGGCTTGTCAACTTAGTCAACAAACGATTCTAGCAGCAGTAACCGTTGGATTTGAATCGAACGGTCCTGCTGCTTCTTCAATCGCTGCTCTTCTTGCCCCATCCGCCCAAACCAGCGTCGGGGAGACCGCCTGCTCCTGCCTCCAGTGGCCGGCTGTGCTGCCGATGAAGCCTCATCGCCCCCTACTACTCCCACCGCTAGCCAGGCCCTGCGGCGACGACAGCCTCACACCGCAGCTGAACCAGTGAACCCTCGTACTCCTCTCCGCATGGGCATCCACTACCGCGTCTTCCCCGGCTCAGCGTCGTCCCCTTCCTAGGCCTCACCGTCATCCACCGCCTTGGTGCTCTCGGCGCGGCGTGGTCAACGTGGTCAACGACATTCCATCGGAAGAGTACTGTACGTGGAGAGGCTGACAGCTGGAGTAAGTCGACGTGGTCAACGTGGTCAACGACATTCCAGTTTTTTTGTGATTTGCCAAGTAAGTCGCTTTGTCAGGCCTGTTGGGCTGCAAATCTTTCAAGACGAGGAGAGCTTTCATTCGGCTGGCCGAGAAAATGGCCCATCAGTAATGAGAAATGGGTTGTACATTTTTAAAACACATCAAACCGGCAATTAGTTTCAAATATCTTTTTTTCATTTCGAGATTTGAAATTACATTAATTTTTATGCATGGAGAATTTGTTGGATTTTATATTGATATACATTTATTTTTAAAATCAGTTTGAATGCGAGTCGAAATTTCGGGATTAAAAACAGTTTGGATCGCACCGAAATATGCAAAATTTCATATATTTTTTTAACTGTGGCCACAATATGGGCTGTAATGCTAACAAAAAGAATATGGGCTACAAAAAAACCTTAATAATTAGCAAATGGGCTATAAATTATTAGAAATAATGGCAGATGGGTTGTATGTTGTATTCCACATATTTGAGGCTTTCCTAAAAAAAGGTTGACGCACAAGCAGTGACTGTTGGATGGCCATCCAACGGCCGTCGTGCTTCTTCAATCTCTGCTCTTCCTGCTCCAGCCGCTCAAACAGGCGCCGGCGGGACTGCCTGCTCCCTCCTCCCCACGGCCAGCTCTGCTACCGCGCAGGCCTCACCGCCCCACCGTACTGCCATCGCTGGCCTAGCCATCCCTCTACTCACCCACACCTGCTGTTATTCTCCGGCGACGGCAGACGAACCAGTAAACCCTCGTACAGTCGTACTCCCCACCGCGAGGGAAACAACTGCCGAGTCTTCCCTGCCTCCATGTCGTTCCCTTCCTAGGCCTCGTCATCGTCCACCGCCCTGGTGCTCTCGGCGCGGCCTGGTCAACATGGTCAACGACCGACATGCATCAGAAGTGGACTTTACGTGGAGAGGCCGACAGCTGGGTCCACGGCCGCATGCAAGGAAATGCCTCCTTATTACGCGCAAAATAATGATTCCTCCACCTGACATCAGGGACCCACCGAAAGGGCCTCTGTAATTCATGAAAAAACGTTACCGCCGCTGACAGCTCGGACCCACCAGCTATATCTTCGCACGCAAGGAAGTGCCTCCTTATTACGCACAAAAAAATGAATACTCCCCCTGTTAGCTGGGACCCAGTATAGTGGCAGGCTGACTTGTGGGCCTACTAAGTTGACGGGGACGGAGGGCTTTGTCAACTTAGTCAATATGCATGATTCTAGCTCCAATGACTGTACGATGTCCATCCAACGGCCGTAGTGCTTCTTCAACCTCTGGTCTTCTTGCTCCAGCCGCCCAAACCAGCGCCGGTCATGACTCGTGCTCCTTCCTCCCGTGGCCAGCTCTAATGCGGCGGAGGCCTCACCGCCCCCTACTACTCCCACCACTGGCCAGGCCATCCCTCTACTCACCCACACCCCCTATTATTCTGCGGTGATGGCAGCCTCACACCGCAGCGAACCAGTGAACCCTCGTACTCCTCTACGCGTGGGCATCCACTGCCGCGTCTTCCCCGGCTCCGCGTCGTCCCCTTCCTAGGCCTCGCCATCGTCCACCGCCTGGTGCTCTCGGCGCGGCGTGGTCAACATGGTCAAGGAATGGCTTCCATCGGACGTGGACTGTATGTGGAGAGGCTGACAGCTGGGTCCATGGCCGCAGCAAGGAAGTGCCTCCTTATTACATGCAAAATAATTATTCCTCCACCTGATAGAGGGGACCCACCGGATGGGCCACTGTATTTCGCCCCCCTGACTGTTGGGACCCACCAGCTACATCTTCGCACGCAAGGAAGTGCCTGATAGTCGGGACCCACCTGGTCGAAGCGTACGTAGTGTTGTCATTCTGGTCGAGAACGTGTACGTACATATATACTGGTGGATGTAGAGGTGCGCACGTGTCGTAGTAGAGGCGGCCAGGGTGCAAGAAAGAAAATACGGCCACGTATGTGTACATACGGGCGGGGTCTCGAACGCCTACTCGCGCATACGTATGGCCAGGGCTCGTGTACATGGCTGGGTCGGAACGGAGAAATAGCGTCGTCGTCGTGTTCATGGGGAGGCAACGGAATGTGTCGTGTTCATGGGGAGGCAACGGAATGCGTCGTGTTCATGGGGAGGCAACGGAATGCGTGGTCGTGTTCATCGGGGGGGCTTGGACGGAACATGCGATGGAAACAAGGCCTGGCGTACCGCAAAACGGAGGAAACGGCCTTGTGTTCGACCGGCCACGTTCGAAACGGGATCCTGTTCATCGGGAGGGGTCTGGCATACCGCAAAACGGAGGAAACAGACCTCCTACGGTCGAAATGGGGGTCCTGTTGATCGGGGGGTGTGGTGTACCGCAAAACGGACAAAACGGACTTGTGTTGGAGCGCTACGGTCGAAACGGGGGTCCTGTTCATCAGGACGGGTGTGGCATACCGCAAAACAGGACTCCACGGGATACTGTTCATCTCCACCGTCGACCCCCTCCAGCCTCCACGAGCTACTGTTCATCCACCATTGACCTCCTCCAGCCTCCACCTGCGACTATTCATCCACGGGCTCCTGTTCATCCAGCCTCCACCTGCGACTATTCATCCACGGGCTCCTGTTCATCCAGCCTCCACCACGCGCTACTCCACCGGCTACTGTTCAACTATCCCTCTCCATGGGCTCCTGTTCAACCACCCCTCCACAGGCTACTGTTCATCCTGCCCTCCACCGTCTACTGTTCATCCTGCCCTCCACGGGGTGGTCCTGTTCATCCAGCCCTCCACGGGGTCCTGTTCATCCAGTCCCAACCGGCTCGATCGATCGGGGTCCTGTTCATCCAAAGGCAACACCACGAGGTCCTGTTCATCCACCCCCACCGGGAACTGTTCATCCAACCCCCCCCCCCCCGGCAACGCTCACTGTTCATCCAGAGGCAGCATCGATCGGCTTCAGTTAGCAGCAGTAGCGAAGGAATCGCTCGATCGGGTTCAGTTAACAGCCATCGATCGATCGCTCGGGTTCAGTAACGCGTAGCCTGCAGTGCAATCACTCGGGTTCAGTTAGAGCCCAACGCCTCGCTCGGGTTCAGTTAGAGCCAACGCCTCGCACACACGTGCATACGGTACGAGAGAAGCGCGCATCGCTCGGCCCCCTACCTCCTACCGTAACTGAGAACTCCCCGAAATTTTCCTCGCCCTCGCTACTACCACAGTTTTTTCCGTCATGGATGGCCCAAAGAATGTCATCAGCTGCGTCTCCGGCCTGCCCAGGACGAAAAGCCCATTTTCTGTCATGATTTTTTGTCATAGAAGTAGGAGCCCACCACATCTATGATGATACCGGGTTTTGTCACAATTATCGTCATAGAAGTGTCATATGTATGACAGAAAAAAATTTCATTTGGCCCAAAATGTCATGGATGTGTCTTTTTTTTGTAGTGACAGTAATTCGTTCACCCACCGTAAAATACCTATGCTCTTGAGAGAAGCCACTAGTGAAACCTATGGACCCCGGGTCTATCTTCATCATATTAATCTTCCAATACTTAGTTATTTCCTTTGATTTTACTTTGCTTTTATCTTACTTTGCATCTTTGTCATAAAAATACCAAAAATATTATCTTATCATATCTATCAGATCTCACTCTCGTAAGTGGTCGTGTAGGGATTGACAACCCCTTATCGCGTTGGTTGCGAGGATTTATTTGTTTTGTGCAGGTGCGAGGGACTCGCGCGTAGCCTCCTACTGGATTGATACCTTGGTTCTCAAAAACTGAGGAAAATACATACGCTACTTTGCTGCATCATCCCTTCCTCTTCAGGGAAAACCAATGCAGTGCTCAAGAGGTAGCACCCAGCCCTTTACGTTTTCCATAGCCGAAGACGTATTTCCTAAAATACGTTTTCTATTTAGTGGAAACATATTTCCTCAAAGGCGCTTTCTCTTTTTCAGCTCAACCGGCCAAAGTGCTTATTTTGTGAATGTTCACTGCTTTAGTTGCTTTTCTACCTAAAAAGAGAACGGCCACAACTTTGCCCTCGTAACTCCGAATGACATGATTCCAATGCTCAATTTCTCTGTTCGTCGAACCCTTTTTTATGGGACCATTTTCTTGATGTTTGCACATTCCAAAAATGACCATTTTGCCCTTGCCCGTAAACAGCCCCCTCCGAGAGAGAACTGTTTCCGGCAACTCTATCCGCGATCGTTTCACACTTCTTCCCGGAGTATTTGTCGACCCCAGGCAAGCGAACCTCTTATCATGAGCCCCGAACTTGCATGTTGACTTTGCTTGCACCTTGTGTGTGTGTAGTTACAGTCGCTCCTTACCGTTTTCATCTGTAGTTATTCTGTTATGATTATCATGCATGCTTATGTTTTCATAATATCTTTTGCCCTGCTAATTAAAATGTTATTATCGATATTGCTTGGAATTTTAGGACTTATATATGGATGATTTTGTGGGTGACACATGCCTTTGGATTCTTAGTGGCCATTACGATTGCTATGATGATTGTAATGCACCGTTGATATGCTACTACTTGGTATTGTCATGTTCTTTATGCTATAGTTGTTCACTTGAGAAGTTCGGTATTTTATTAAAGCATTTGTATGATGCATGTGCATTTTTGCATCCATGTTCATGATGATGGAGAAGCTAATAAAATGACTTAATAATATCAAACCTCCTCCGTCATCGATGGGATCGAGTCATAGTGCCACCAAATCAAACCTTTTCAGTGCAGCCACATTTTGCCTTTATGGGAAGGCCTTAATGCGATCTATTGTCGTGCATCTCGTCGGTGCCTCCAAAGAGGGAAGGTTATGGGCGCACGCCACCTTGATCAGGTAGGAGGACATAACCTTGTGTGCCCGTTGTTGAGATTTTGGTACTGTGTCCCCGTGTGGGACAGTTTATGTTTTGGCCACGACGGTGGTCGTTGTGTCTTTGGTAGACACGGGGCCACCCAGGACTAGCCCAGTGGGGAGTGAGTCAGAGTGGCCGGGAGAGTGTCATGGCAGTACGTCGGTTTCGTCAGAATGCCGTTGGTCCACCCGAATGGGATGATGAGGCCATGGGTTCCGTGGTGTGGGTATAGTGCGCTACCTCTGCAGAGTGTTTATGAAGTCTATCGATAGCAACACAGTTCATAGTAGGTCACACTATCAGGTCTTGGTCGAAATGGAGGACAAACCTGAAATAATTAAGTAAATTAATGTGATAACAAGAATGTGGTGATTTGGACTATGAGATAGTCGATGTTTTGATATGATCACGAGACGAGGTCTCGGTAAATGTTCGAGACCAATTGATGGTTGTGGTTGTGATCGGGGGAAGGATCACTGTTGGAGAACAAGTGTTGGTCGTGGTTGTGATCGCCGAAAAGATCATTGCTTGGTTGCGAGGCAACCCGTTGGTAAGAGAGTCTGAGAGACTCAGTGCACAAGTTTGATTGCATTGCATGAGTAATACGTGGTTATGTGCATTTAAGAACCATGGCAAAACAGAAGATGGCTGCATGAAGTTAACATGTTATGTCTGCATTAAATATGATCGGTAGTTTATTTTCAGCATAGTTTCATGATGACAAGCCATGCTTGGATTAATTATGCCCTGATTGAGATGATATGCTATGTTTTGCTATTGCCATGTTAGGAGCATGTTTTGATACGCCATGATAGTACTATGTTAGCAGATGCTATGATGTTGTTCAGGCTTAATTATCTTTAACATGCCATGTTTAGTAATTGATATGAGATAGGTTGTTGCATGCACTTGGTTCTTGCCTTGTCTTCTACTTGTTTGGATGCTATGTATTTGGTTGTCTTGCAAGTACATTCAATGTACTGACCTGGCATGTCATGCCAGTTTTGTAGGTCATATCCGAAGTGTTCGCTTGACCCATCGTGCTAGGCCGTAACCTTGCCAGTCTTGTGAGTTGTGGAGCCCAGCCAGAGTCGTTATGTTGCCCAAACCAAGACTTCCGCCGCCATTTAAAGAGATTTTCGCTGCCATTTAAGTAGCCTTAGGGCTATGCCAGGTAATTGTATTTATCAATGATGTAATCTTCTATACCTGTAATTGATGAATATTCTTGTACCTGGAATGTTGTATTATGGACCTGTCGTGCGTCAGGTGTTATCCTGGGCTGGCGCACGAAGGCCCCTACTCCATTGAGGATCGGGGTGCCACAGGACATGGTATTAGACCAGCCAGGCTGGCATAGGTTATCCTAGTATTAGATCACCGCTCCCAGTAAACCGTAATACCCCTAAGGGATTTGACCCGTCCCGGGCATCCGGCATGGCCACTGTTAATCCACAGGTGGCGCAGTCGGGACCGACACGTCCTCACCCCACTGTCCCCGCCTAGTTATCCGTGGAGCGCATAGCAACCTTATCCTTTCTGGTCGGCCGCGCCGCTTGCCCTTCGCCATTAAGGGAAAGGGGCCACCCCATGCGGGCATGTCCCCGCATAGCTGCCTATAAAAGCCCCCTTTCCGCTAGCCGTGTCGCTCACTCCTCATTCAGCCATGTCCCTGCAGAGAAGCCTAGCTAGTAACACTCTAGCCATGGCTAGCACCCTCAAAACTACCAAGTTTCACAGCCCACGAGCATCGTCAACCATGCTGGCTTTCCACCCCTTCTTGCTGAGATGCTCGCCCAAGCCTTTGGCTATAATGCTAGCCCCGACTACCTGGTGTTCCAGTCGACACCCGTTCCTCACCTTCATCGCTATGATGCAAGGGTGCACATCAGCCCAGGTCCCGCAGCAGATGGCCAGCCATTGGTTTTTCAGGGTAGAGCCATGCCTACCACTGATTTGGCCATTCAGGCCGCTGCTGTGGAGGCGATCCTATATCTCCGAACCAAGTTCCCGCAAGTGGCAGATCAGATGGAGTTCTGCTTCTTCCCCGTGGCGACAGCGTCAGGAATTCAGCCTTCTCCCTCTATCCAAGGGGATGGCTCTGCAATCGCTCGCCTGGTGCAATATATCACTACCCAGGGGATGATGATTTCAAGGATGCTTGCCAAATTCAGAACCTTGGACAACGATGCGGTGCGAGTTGTCAAGGAATATTATCGTGAGGCTCGTAAATTCGCATCTCAAGTGGTTCACCCAATGCTATCTGAGCTAGTGCTACCCTCGCAGCCTGTGTTGTGGCCTCGGCCAAACATCATCACCCTCGACAAGACTCTTTTCCGGATCCACCAGCAGCATATGCTTGGATCAATTTCAGCCACACCCCCAGTAGCTGAACCCCAACGCATAGTGATCTCGGATGATGAAGATGGAGATTGGCTCAGTCTTCATCCTCCCGGAGAACCCCAGCAAAGCAAGCCCTCAGCTTGATCTCAGCCACGCAATCTGTCGTTTCTGCAAGTAGGTCAGTCTGTTAGTTCATCCCCAATATGAGGATAGAACCATGTATCCCGGAGTGAGTAGTTTTGTTCAGCATGTAGCGCGTTCATGCTTTGTTGTATGCTTGCACTGTTGTAACTCGTATGATGTGTTTTATGTATGCTTTCTTGCTTTTGATTGTTGTGTTTGTTTTTGTCTGTTTCTCGATCAAGCAGAAATGCTTGACAAGGTTGGCAATGTGCGCTAACAAGATTTTTAATCAGTAGAGCACATACACTAAAAACAACATTGACTCGTCCCGAGTCTTTAATAAAATGCGCGCTGGTATAGGTATATATATACCAGGATTATATATACCTACTAGCATTAAAACACAATAGGATGATTTGTCTGTTATGTTTTTCTTTGCATGTTTATTGCCTCTGTCAGTTTGCTAGGTTAGATTTTTCTGCATACTACACGCATACCTGGTTCACCCACGAGTACCTTCGAGCAATACTCGGGGAAAGGCAAAATCACATGCTCCTCCCTATCTGTGCATACCCCGTGTGCCGGAGTTTCAAATCCAGGACCTCGTAGAGGCATTGCCGTCTGGCAAAATTCCTCGTCTCTAATTCTTTCTCCCGATTTCATTTCTAGGGGAAAACACACCAACTTTATTTCCCTCGATCCAGTACACCTACCCCGATACAAATTTCACCTCCGATTTTACCTTAACATCTACTTTTGTGGAGCAATCCACGAAATTTTCCCTCGTACCCCGGTGTGATGCCGAGCTGGCGCAGCCACCTCCCCTGCACCTGGACCCCATCCCCACCATCTTATGTGCCTTGCGTGGCACAGGCAAGTCACCACCCCGCTCCACCGCCACACGCGATTACTCCGCCGGCGCAAAGCGACGGAGGATCAAGCATGGCGGAGGACCACGCAGTGCACCATCTTCACCTGCATCTCGAGCACCCGCACCCAGCCGTGCGTTCTCCCGAGCCCAATCATTCCTGATGAGTATCAGCAGGAGGATTGACGAGCCGATGAGCGTTCCCAGCAGCGCCGCGAGGAACAACCACAGCGCCGCCAAGAACATTTCTTCGCCAAAGGAGCTCGGCTCGATCTCGTCCAAACCAAAGAGGTAGTAGAGCGGCATTGTGCTGGTGTGCTGGAGGAGAGCCGCGCTGCCGTCTTTTATATCCCAACCCCGGTGTACGGTGAGTGAGGTCCAGGAGAACCTCTCGTCGCTCGATCACCGGCGTCCAGGAGGCAAATCCGCGAGCAGTGCCGACAAGGCGCTCGCCCGCGACGTGAGTGCTCGCTGCACCGGTGCCGTGCACGCCGCGCACTACGGCACTAGGGTCCTCATTGCCCTAGGAGCTAGATGCGCGCTGTGCCACGCCGCATGTGGAGCAGCAATGAAGAAGAAGAAGCAAACCGGAGGTAGAAGAAGGAGGCTATCAGTGGGCCCTGGGCCCACGTGTCAGCAGGTGAAACCACTGTTCATTGGGTGCATCCAGTATTTTTCAGGAGTCTGATCTCGAGTGCCCCTAGCGGTGGGTATATCCAGGTTTGCCATATCCCTCCCCGGGTGTACCAATTATCGGTGCCCCCCATCTCGTTTGAATTTAACCAAAGGGTTAAAAATTAACCCCGAGGTTTTTCCCTGGAGTGATTATCGTTTCAACTATACTGTAACCCTAGAAATCTCGAGGATGAGATTCTTTTTAAGGGGGAAGAGTTGTAACGGCCCCAAAATTGGGTTATCAATTATTGTTGCTGTTATTCCTTCCTGGCACTCATTTTTCAAAGATTTCTCCTGAGCTTGCTGGATGACTCTGACAATTCTTGCCATCTTCAACCTTTCCCAAAAACCTTTCTCATGTATTGGTCAGTGGGCAAGCCCTCATTTGGTTCATCTCAACCCTCTCAACCCCTAATTCCAAATTTTTGGAACTTGGATATGCCCTTTGTGCATACAAAGGAGCCATCATTTTCCCTGATCTGTTGATCCTCCCAATTGTTCCCAGAGATCCTCCTATCCTCCCAATCCTTGGATATGCAAAAATATTTCTAAGTCTTATGCAATATTTTTCATTTGTGATTTATTCCTTTTCTTGCCTTTCTGAGGAATAAAATCCAAAGGCATAACTAGCCATCTCCTAAATTCATGAGAATTGGTGGAGTTGAAGCTTATGCCTAATCCAAGCTCTGGCAAATATATTGGCCATAATTAAATAAGGAAAATTGCATTTTATTATTTAATGCCAATATTGCATTTATGCCACTTTCTAAAGGAACTACCATTTTTATAGCAAAATTCCCACATAAATTGTGGAGCTTGCCCTTGCTATATAATCACTAGTTCCATCCTTATCTCATGTTCCACAGATCAAAAATGGAGCACATGATCCAATGCAAGTTTCTGCCTTCTCTGAAATTTTGCAAAGGAAGTGCTTTATTCCTAATTCCAATTGATCTGCAATTTGTCAGGGTGATTAACATGGATAAATAACCCACGGATGCCAAATATGAGCTCAATCCATTCAACCTGGCTCCCTGTGCAATTTCTTCAAAGTTCCTGACCAGAAGAAAACTTTGTGAAGGAAGTACCTTCATAGAGTTTCCAAATGGGATGAAACTTTTCCATCCTCCCAATTATCTCAAATCATTAGCCTACACCCAAATTCAGTTCATTTCATTGAACTATGTGAGCACAGGAGCAATTCTTGGTTTTTGTCAAAACTTTCAGTTTGTGAAGCAAGTATATTTTATCTTGCTCCATTATGGCTGAAACTTTTCCCAGACCTTCTCCTATCCATATGATCCATCTCCACAAGGTTTTGGCTCATCTCAATTAGCCATTTGCCTTGAGGAATTTTCTCAAGTTTCAGGACAAAGGAGATGTTTGTGAAACAAGCACCATGTTGGCAAGTCCATTTGGTATGAAAGTTTTACATCATCATGGTATGTCCAAATCATCAGGCTTTGCCAAGTTTTAGCCCAATCCATCACTCCTAGTGAGTGCTTCTTCATGATTCTGTTTCTGGGTCAGATTTGATAGTTGTACAGCAACTATGGTAAATAGTTGTCCATTTTACCTCATAATTTCCACGACCGTAGTCCTTTCTACCCTAAGCCTCTCAGACATCTATTTTATCTTTTAACTCCTCTGGTTTTATCTCTAGGATGTGGTCAAGTTTGCAACAGCAAACTTGTCGAGCTTAGTTTACTTTACTCCCTGTGTCTTTGCTCGTTTCTTTACCGCAGTAACACTCTCTCTTCGAAGGACTACGCGGTAGACATGAGCTAGCATCAGTAAAAAACCCACAGCGCGCCTTGACCGTGGTGACCACGAGTGTAACCAGCCCAAAACGGTGGTCTAGCCACTGTTCGAGTTGGCATCGCTGCTCCGACCGGCTCTGGCCTTGCCATTAATGTCCTATAGCTCCCCCTCGATGTCGTCTTCCCCCTGGACCTCTGGCTCCTTTCATTTTCTTCTCCGGCGAGCCGTGCCAACGACCAAACAGTGCGCCGTTGTAGCCATCGTCTTCTTCCTCGCTTATGTCTTCTTCTCCCTCTCGTCCACGAGCGTTGCTCGTCTCCGTGAGCCTCTGCGCCGCGTCTGCTTCCTCCTTGTTGCCTTCCCACCGCTTCCCATGAACGTTGGCCGCGCCTGCCGACGATGCGCCCTCGCCGGCGCACGGACACGTCGCCTGCCGCATGCCACCTCCTCCCCTCCTCATCGAGCCCTCCCCGCGGCTATATAAGCAAGCCCCGAGCTCCCTCGCAGTCAACCACCCTCCCCGAGCCCGGAGCCCCTCTCTGACCACCACCGTCGCCATAGCCGCCGCCTCGGGTCTCGCCCGATTCCGGTGATCCCGAGCTCTCTGTAGGATCGAAAGTATGTATAGAGGGGGGTGATTAGACTACTTGACCAAATAAAAATCTAGCCTTTTCCCAATTTTAGTTCTTGGCATATTTTAGCTATCTTAGCACAAGTCAAGCAATCTCCACACAATTCAAGCAAGCATGCAAAAGAGTATATGAGCAGCGGAAAGTAAAGCATGCAACTTGCAAGAATGTAAAGGGAAGGGTTTGGAGGATTCAAACGCAATTGGAGACATGGATGTTTTTGTCGTGGTTCCGATAGGTGGTGCTATCGTACATCCACGTTGATTGAGACTTCAACCCACGGAGGGTAACGGTTGTGTGAGTCCACGGAGGGCTCCACCCACGAAGGGTCCACGAAGAAGCAACCTTGTCTATTCCATCACGGGCGTCGCCCACGAAGAACTTGCCTCACTAGCGGTAGATCTTCACGAAGTAGGCGATCTCCTTGCCCTTACAAACTCCTTGGTTCAACTCCACAATCTTGTCGGAGGCTCCCAAGTGACACCTAGCCAATCTAGGAGACACCACTCTCCAAGAAGTAACAAATGGTGTGTTGATGATGAACTCCTTGCTCTTGTGCTTCAAATGATAGTCTCCCCAACACTCAACTCTCTCTCACAGGATTTGGATTTGGTGGAAAGAATATTTGAGTGGAAAGCAACTTGGGGAAGGCTAGAGATCAAGATTCATATGGTTGGAATGGAATATCTTGACCTCAACACAAGTGTGGGTGGTTCTCTCTCAGAAAATGTGTATTGGAAGTGTAGGTATGTTATGATGGCTCTCTTCACGAATGAAGAGTGGGTGGAGGGGTATATATAGCCTCCACACAAAATATAACCGTTACACACAATTTGCCAAACTCGGTGGGACCGAATGGTTAAACTCGGTCGGACTGATTCAGCAAACCTAGTGACCGTTAGGATTTTCGGTGGGACTGAGATGCAACTCGGTAGGACCGATATGGTTAGGGTTAGGGCATAACATAATCTCGGTGTGACCGATTACACAAACTCGGTGGGACCGATTTTGGTAATAAGCTAACCAGGGAGTTGGTCAGGTAAACTCGGTGGGACCGATTCACTCATCTCGGTGAGACCGAAGTGTTACAAAAGGGAAACAGAGAGTTTACATTGCAATCTCGGTGGGACCGATCGCTCATCTCAGTAAGACCGAAACGTTACAAAGGGAAACAGAGAGATTACAATCCCATCTCGGTGAGACCGAGAGCCCTATCGGTGAGACCGATTTGCCTAGGGTTTGTGGCAGTGGCTATGACATTTGAAACTCGGTGGCGCCGGATAGAAAGAATCGGTGGGGCCGAGTTTGACTTTTGGTTTAGGTCATATGTGGATGTGGGAAGGTAGTTGAGGATTTTGGAGCATATCACTAAGCATTTTGAGCAAGCAAGCCATTAAGCAACAAGTTACCAAAAAGTTCATAGAAAATGCATAGCACTAAAATGTCTCTCAAGCTTGGTCTTCAGTTGGTGGCGTAGAGATGGCTCCTTGGATGAAGACTTCAGTTGATGTGGATGGAGCTGAAGGAGTTGGTGCTGGAGCTGGTTGCGCTGAAGCTGTGGCTAGTGCAGATGAAGTGGCTCTAGTGTCTGGAACAGGCACTGCAGCAGACCTCTGAGCTCTAGGCACTCTGGCAAATGCATCAATGGTTGTTTTGCCCTTCCTCTCCTGCATATCATCTTGAAGTTGCTCCACAACAGACTGAATCTCAGTTACTTTCACATCCAAGTCATAGAATTTTTGCTCCATGATTCTTTCCAAGCTCTCCTGGTTTTGAGTCAGGGTGGCCAGTCCCTTCTCAATCCTCGGAGTGGATGCAATCAGGTAGCCAAGCTGATCTTGCTTGCTCTTCAGGAGATACTGAGATGCTTCTTCAGTAGTTGGCATCCTTGCAGCCTTTTCAGCTTTTGCCTTCTCCTTCTTGGCTTGTGTGTGCACAGAAGATGGTTCATCCTCATTCATAACCACAATGTTGTCCTTGAAGTCTGGAGAGATAGGCATGTGCTCCTTGTCCAGCAGATATGTACCAGTGCCCATCTTGGAGTTTATTAGCTCCTGGATCTGTGGGGCATACCCACAACTCCTCTTCTGATCTGCAGCTGTCCTCTTGATAGTTTCAACTATTAGGCTCATGACTTTGAACTTCTGTGGGAAATCAAAGATGTGAAGCAAGTTAATTGCATGGCCTCTGATCATCTTGTGATCACCTGACTTTGGCAAGAGAGTGTGCCTGAGGATCCAGTTGATGGTTGGCAAGCCTGACAGAAGGTAATGTACAGATCCAAACTTATGTGTCTCAAGAGCAGCATCTGGGATCTCCTTGTACATGTGTGCCATTGTGTTGTGATCCTTCTTCCTGTTGGCATAGACATCAAGTCATCTTCACTCTCTTTTGGGGCATTGATCAACTTCGCCCATTCAGCAACCGTGGACTGGTACCTCGTACCTTCAGACATCCAGAAAATCCTTCCATCTGGGTAGAAATGAGCTGTGGAGTAGAACTGCATGATGAGCTCATCATTCCATTTTGTGAGCTTCTGAGCCACAAACTCATCGACTCCACAAGCCTTGAAACTATCATGTACACCTGGATAGTGATCCTCATTCTCCTTGATGTAGTCCCAGTCAACCCATCTCATGTCACACACTATGGGCTTCTTGTCAAGCAACACTGTCTCATAGAAGTCCTGTTGTTCCTTTGTATGGAACATGTAATCAATAGCGGTCCTTCTCCTGGTGGCATATGGATCTGACTCTCTCCATAGCCTCAGACCTGAGTCCTTACTTATCTTCATGTTCTCAGCTACTGGATGAGCATCATTGTGATCTGGGATTTTGGGTTTGAGCTTCCTCAGGACTTGTCCTTCATCATCTTCATCAGCAGCAACTTCAGGCACTGGGGCCTTGTTCTTCTCAGCAGCTGGTATACTCCTGGTATTCCTCTTAGGTGCACTCTTGGGCTTGGAGGCTGCTTTGGGTGCTTCTTTGGGCTTTGATGTTGCAGCCCCTGACTTTATAGCATCACCCATCAGCTTTTGTGCCTTGGGTGCTGGTGCAGCAACCTCTTCTTCCTCTTCCTCTTCAGAATCTCTCATGATTGAGGATCTCCCAAGCACTCTAGCAGTGGTCTTTTTGATCCTCTCCTTCCTCTTCTTCCCTTCTGCAACAGCCTCTTTGGGTTCAGATCCCAAAGGGACTTGAGTAGATGCTCTGGCCTTAGACATTGGAATTCTCTTTGCAGGAACCTTTTGCTTCATGCCTAGCTTGGTGGTAGCAGCAGTGATATATTCCTTCTTAACCACTTTCTTCTTGGAAGTTGCCTCATCCTCAACTGCCACATAGTCTTCATCCTTAGATTCAGAGGTCTTCTTCTTTCTGGCCCTGGTGGCAGCTTTGGGTAAGTTGCTTGGGGTGCTCCTACTACCATCATCTGAACTGCTAGAGGGACTAGTGCCCTCACTCAGGTGAACCTGCTCCTCTGACCTGTTCTGGTTGTCACTCTGATCAGACATATTGCAAACACTGACAGCAGACCCTGTGAATAGATATAGATGAGATAGAGTGGATGAGCATCACAAAATGCAGAGGTTTTTTCAAAAGAATGAGTCAAAAACTTAGTTTTAGTTTTCCACAGAAAGCATTTCGGATCAACCGATTTGTAAACTCGATGATACCGAAGCAGCTATTGGAACCTAAACTAGTGAACTCGGTCAAACCGAGTCACAGTTTGGTGGCACCGAGACTGCTAGGGTTTCACAAAGTCCTGAACTCGGTCACACCGATTTTCAATTCTCGGTCAGACCAAGAATCTCATGTGCAATGGCCTGAGCCGAATCGGTGGTACCGAGTTCCACAACTTGGATGGTCCAAGATGGTTTCGGCGGAAACCTAACCCTAAATTTTCAATTCAACTCTAATCTACGGAGTGTTTTGACTGGATAAGATCGTTTCAATCGTGGCAAGATTCATGGCAAACACAATGTGCTAGGAATCGGAATGAGGATAGCACAGTGATCAAGTTCATACCCTAGTTCGGCGATGAACTTGCTACGGCGGCAACGGCAGGAATGATTTCCGTTGATGGCGGCGGAGACCAGCGGCAGGAGGCGGCTGGCGACGAGGAAGACGATCCGGAGACCCTGGAGGCAGAGCGGGCTAAGCGCGGGCGAAAAGACTTTGGAGAAATTTCCAAAAAATTTGCCCATGGATATATATAGCTCGACCCTGTCGGTGTGACCGAGTGGAACAACTCGGTGGCACCGAGATTCATAACTGCAAGCAGTTACTGAAACTCGGTGTGACCGAAAGGTTCAAATCGGTTGCACCGAGATTGAAAACCTAGATCGACTTAGTGATCTCGGTATGACCGAAATGGATGAATCGGTCAGACCGAAACGCACAAAGAAGTTTTGGAAGTTTAAGTCTATGAAGAATAGGGGACTCCGAGTGCTCCTCACACAGAGTGGTTCTAATCTGACTTGATCAAATTTTGTGATGTAGCATGAATAGAGTTTGAGACGAGAAAAGCATAGATAGCTAGAGAGGGTTCTTAGGCATTCTTGTCCATCCACTTGGCAAAAGAAAAGAAAACCAATCAATCAAAAAAACAAGTGGATGTCCTTGAATGACTAAAATATGCAATCAACATGCTCACACAATAAAATGGCAATTGAAATATGTGGCAAAGCATGCACAACCAATTCTAGCATCTATCAAACAATTTGTGATGACTAGGTCATCTATATATGAGTATATTGACTTAGGAGTCAAATGAGAACATTTGATCATAGGTCATACTCATCGTTTAAGCACAAGTGGGGTTACCACTTTTACATAAAGCATTGTTGTGTTCACACCATTAGAGTTGCTTTAGCTCAATTCTTAGAGTAAAGCTCCCCCTAGATGTGAGATCCCCCCTAAGAGGGATGAAGTAACCTTGGGTTTTGTCGATGATGACTTCATGTAGATGTTGAAGATGTGGATGCTCAATGTTGATGTAGATCATTTGAAGCTATCCATTGGAGTGAGTTGCACTTTCAATACCTACACGGGTTAGTCCCACAAGGAACAAACAAGGATATCCATAGACATAAAGTGATGCACACACAAGATGATGTCTATGAAAGCTTTTAGGTTACCTTGTCCCTTGTCTTACCAACAAGAGGGTTTGTGACTCCTTGAACTAGTGCAAGATGTGGAAGTTGATTGCACTTGTTCTTGCCAAGATGATAAGAGTGAAGTATGTTGGCGGAGTCACCCTCAAGAACTCTCTAGTTCTTCTTCTTTGAGATCCACACCATCTTGATGGGAATCCTCGGTGTTGTAGTTGTACTTGATGAAGTGGAACTTGAAGTAGTCTTGGGAACCCACTTGACCAAGGCCTTAGGAGCTTCTTCAAATGCATCAATTTCCTCTTGAAGCTTGTCCTTGCCTTTTTGCTTGTGGTCTTGTGGTGGAAGATCATCTTGAGCTTGTGTCCCTTTGAAAGAAGTAGGATCATACTTCTCTTGTTGAGGAACAAACTTCGTCTTGGGGTATTGATATTCTTCCCACTCAACTCCATTGGCATTGAACTTTCGTTCAAAACCAACTCCTTGATTCTTCCGGTGCCTTCCTTGCTTGCGTACAATTTCCTTGAATTGCTTACTTCCGGCAAGGCTCTTGTAAACACCTTTCTCTGTAATTCCCTTCAATAAGCTATTTTCTTGCTCAAGTGTAGCTTGTCTAAGAGAATCATTAGTGGAATCAAGAGAACTACTAGAAGCAACAATATTGGATTTAGCATGATTATTGTTACTACTAGAGGAAGAATCTTTCTTGTTCTTGTTACTAGACTTGACTTGAGGCATGTAAGTGGATAAGAGTAAACACTTGGCAATGTAAGAAGAACTTTTCTTACAAAGATCATCATTGATTGCTTTTAAGAACTCATGCTCTTGCTCAAGGTTGAGCTTTTCAAAGCGTAATTTCTCATGAGTCCTTAAAAGTTCTCGATGATCTCCTAAGATAGTTTCATGAGCTAACTTAAGAGTGTTTAGTTCTTTAGTTAGAGACTCAATCTTCTCCTTATCATTGTCATTCGATTTATCTTGATTAGCATGATTAATTGACGTTTCATCACAGTATTCATCACTAGAGTTGTCAACAAGTAAATCATCATCACCTAACAAGTCATCTTCATCACTATTGAAATCAACATACTCGGGGTGTGATACCTTTGGGCCTTTAGCCATGAAGCATGTTCCAACTCCTTCATTTGGTGAGTCAAATATGTCATAGGAGTTGGTTGTCACAAGTGCTAGACCGGCAACACCTTCATCTTGAGTATATTCGGAGTCGGAGTGATAGCTTCTCTTGGAGTGGTTGTCGGAGTCGGAGCCGGATACCCATTCACCAACATGAGCTTGATGTCTTCATTTTGTGTAGCTCCTTGATGACTTGTCCTTTCTTTCCGAATCCTTGCTTCTCCGTGAGGGTCTTCGTTCATAACGATCATCTCTACTCCTTCTTTCTCTAGATGGTGATTCTTCTCTTCTACTTATTCTCTTGGGAGAATCTTCTCTTCTCTTGTAGGGGGCCGTACACTCATTGGAATAGTGTCCGGGCCTTCCACAATTGTAGCAGTTTCGCTCTCGACTAGAAGATTTGTCATTGTAGGACCTTGACTTGGAGCTTCTCTCTTTGCTTCTACTCTTGTAGAACTTGTTGAAGTTCTTCACCATTAAGCTCAATTCTTCATTGAAGGTTTGTTTCTCACTCGATGATGTGGGGGCTTCACATGAGGCTTTGTAAGCACCACTTGATTTGTTGTGAAGTTCCTCTTTATCCTTGAGTGACATCTCATGAGCAACAATTCTTCCGATGACTTCCGTTGGCTTGAGATCTTTGTAATTTGGCATCATTTGGATCAATGTGCACATGGTATCATATTTTCCATCCAGGGCTCTTAGGATCTTCTTGATGATGAATCTATCGGTCATCTCTTCACTCCCTAAGCCGGCAATCTCATTTGTGATAAGAGCAAGCCTAGAGTACATTTCAGCAACACCTTCACCATCCTTCATTTTGAACTTGTCAAGTTGACTTTGAAGCACATCCAATTTGGATTCCTTGACGGAGTCGGTACCTTCGTGCATATCAATCAAAGTATCCCAAATTTCCTTTGCATTCTCAAGACGGCTGATTTTGCTGAATTCTTCGGGGCACAATCCGTTGAAGAGGATATCACAAGCTTGAGCGTTGTATTGCAGCATTTTCAACTCTTCTGCGGTGGCTTCACGGTTCGGTTCTTTCCCGTCAAAGAATTCACCTTGCAAGCCAATACACACAATAGCCCAAACAGCGGGGTTATGTCCAAGAATATGCATTTTCACCTTATGCTTCCAACTAGCAAAATTAGTGCCATCAAAGTAAGGACCTCTATGGTGATAATTTCCCTCGCTAGACGCCATACTCTCCTAGGTTGTGAAACCAAGGCTATGACCGCCAAAAGCTATGGAAATCAAAGAAAATGGAGACCAAAGCTCTGATACCACTTGTAGGATCAAAAGTATGTCTAGAGGGGGGTGATTAGACTACTTAACCAAATAAAAATCTAGCCTTTTCCCAATTTTAGTTCTTGGCAGATTTTAGCTATCTTAGCACAAGTCAAGCAATCTCCACACAATTCAAGCAAGCATGCAAAAGAGTATATGAGCAGCGGAAAGTAAAGCATGCAACTTGCAAAAATGTAAAGGGAAGGGTTTGGAGGATTCAAACGCAATTGGAGACACGGATGTTTTTGTCGTGGTTCCGATAGGTGGTGATAGCGTACATCCATGTTCATGGAGACTTCAACCCACGGAGGGTAACGGTTGCGCGAGTTCACGGAGGGCTCCACCCACGAAGGGTCCATGAAGAAGCAACCTTGTCTATTCCATCACGGCCGTCGCCCACGAAGAACTTGCCTCACTAGCAGTAGATCTTCACGAAGTATGCAATCTCCTTGCCCTTAAAAACTCCTTGGTTCAACTCCACAATCTTGTCGGAGGCTCCCAAGTGACACCTAGCCAATCTAGGAGACACCATTCTCCAAGAAGTAACAAATGGTGTGTTGATGATGAACTCCTTGCTCTTGTGCTTCAAATGATAGTCTCCCCAACACTCAACTCTCTCACAGGATTTGGATTTGGTGGAAAGAAGATTTGAGTGGAAAGCAACTTGGGGAAGGCTAGAGATCAAGATTCATATGGTTGGAATGGAATATCTTGACCTCAACACAAGTGTAGGTGGTCTCTCTCAGAAAATGTGTATTGGAAGTGTAGGTATGTTCTGATGGCTCTCTTCATGAATGAAGAGTGGGTGGAGGGGTATATATAGCCTCCACACAAAATCTAACCGTTACACACAATTTGCCAAACTCGGTGGGACCGAATGGTTAAACTCGGTCGGACCGATTCAGCAAACCTAGTGACCGTTAGGATTTTCGGTGGGACTGAGATGCAACTCGGTAGGACCGATATGGTTAGGGTTAGGGCATAACGTAATCTCGGTGTGACCGATTACACAAACTCGGTGGGACCAATTTTGGTAATAAGCTAACCAAAGAGTTGGTCAGGTAAACTCGGTGGGACCGATTCGCTCATCTCGGTGAGACCGAAGTGTTACAAAAGGGAAATACAGAGTTTACATTGCAATCTCGGTGGGACCGATCGCTCATCTCGGTAAGACCGAAACGTTACGAAGGGAAACAGAGAGATTACAATCCCATCTCGGTGAGACCAAGATCCCTATCGGTGAGACCGATTTGCCTAGGGTTTGTGGAGTGGCTATGACATTTGAAACTCGGTGGCGCCGGATAGAAAGAATCGGTGGGGCCGAGTTTGGCTTTTGGTTTAGGTCATATGTGGATGTGGGAAGGTAGTTGAGGATTTCGGAGCATATCACTAAGCATTTTGAGAAAGCAAGCCATTAAGCAACACCTCATCCCTCCTTGATAGTATTGGCTTTTCCTATAGACTCAATGTGATCTTGGATCACTAAAATATAAAATGTAAAGTCTTGAGCTTCAAGCTTGAGCCAAACTTTTTGTCCTTAGAATTTTGAGGGATCCACTTTCCTCATCCATGCCATGCCATTCATTGAGATTTTCCTGAAATATTAATCTTGGAATAATGTTAGCTCAATGAGCTATATGTTGTTAGGAATTACCAAAACCACCCAGGGATAGTTGCACTTTCACTCTCCTCGCCGTTCCTCCACCACCACTGCATTCCCCATGCTCCAGCGAGCCTTCTCGTGGCCTCGACCTCTCCTCTCCTCCATCGTAGCCCCCACATCACCAGCGACCGAAGCTCTGCTCCGCCGCACGCCCTGCTACGGCTGCTGCGAAGCTCGCCGGCGGCAGTAACCACCACCCCGAGATGCGCCTCCCCGTCCTGCGCATTTCGGTAGGTCGCACGACCCGAAAGATGGCCGGACCCGCCGGCGACCGCCATCGGGGCGACCTCCCCCCTCGGCCACGCTCGCTCCCGTGCGGGAGGAAGAAGAAGGCCAGGCTAGGCGAGCCCCACACCGTGCGACCCCACTTGTCGGCGAGAAGGTGATGCCAGGTCAGATAAGTGGAGACGCCCCCAGCCCTTTATGTTTTCCTTAGCCAAAGACGTATTTCCTAAAATAGGTTTTCTATTCTGTGGAAACGTATTTCCTCAAAGGCGCTTTCTCTTTTTTAGCTCAGCCGGCCGAAGTGTTTATTTTGTGAACGTTCACTTCTTTAGTTGCTTTTCTACCTAAAAAGCGAACGGCCACAACTTTGGGCTCGTAACTCCGAATGAGGTGATTCCAATGCTCAATTTCTCTGTTCGTCGAACCCTTTTAGATGGGACCATATTCTTGATGTTTTCACATTCTGAAAATGACCATTTTGCCCTTGCCCATAAACAGCCCCTTCCGAGAGAGAACTGTTTCTGAAAAATCTTTTCGCGATCGTTTCACACTTCTTCCCGGAGTATTTGTCGACCCCAGGCAAGCCAACCTCTTATCATGAGCCCCGAACTTGCATGTTGACTTTGCTTGCACCTTGTGTGTGTGTAGTTATAGTCACTCCTTACTGTTTTCATCTGTAGTTATTCTGTTATGATTATCATGCATGCTTATGTTTTCATAATATCTTTTGCCATGCTAATTAAAATGTTATTATTGATATTTCTTGGAATTTTAGGACTTATATATGGATGATTTTGTGCGTGACATGTGCCTTTGTATTCTTAGTGGCCATTATTATTGCTATGATGATTGTAATGCACCGTTGATATGCTAGTACTTGGTATTGTCATGTTCTTTATGCCATAGTTGTTCACTTGAGAAGTTCGGTATTTTATTGAAGCATTTGTATGATGCATGTGCATTTTGCATCCATGTTCATGATGATGGAGAAGCTAATAAATTGACTTAATAATATCAAACCTCCTCCGTCATCGATGGGATCGAGTCATAGTGCCACCAAATCGAACTTTTTCAGTGCAGCCACATTTTGCCTTACGGGAAGGCCTTAATGCGATCTATTGGCGTGCCTCTCGCCGGTGCCTCCAAAGAGGGAAGGTTATGGGAGCGCGCTACCCTGATCAGGTAGGCGGACCTAACCTTGTGTGCCCGCTGTTGAGATTTTGGTACCGTGTCCCCGTGTGGGACAGTTTAAATTTTGACCATGACGGTGGTCGTTGTGTCTTTGGTAGACACGGGGCCACCCAGGACTAGCCCAGTGGGGAGTGAGTCGGAGTGGTCGGAAGAGTGTGATGGTAGTATGTCGGTTTCGTCGAAATGCTGTTGGTCCACCCAAATGGGATGACAAGGCCATGGGTTCCATGGTGTGGGTACAGTGCGCTACCTCTGCAGAGTGTTTATGAAGTCTATTGATAGTAACACAGTTCATAGTAGGTCACACTATCAGGTCTTGGTTGAAATGGAGGATAAACCTGAAATAATTAAGTAAATTAATGTGATAACAAGAATGTGGTGATTTGGACTATGAGATAGTCGATATTTTGATATGATCACGAGACGAGGTATCGGTAAATGTTGGAGACCAATTGATGGTCATGGTTGTGATCGCCGGAAGGATCACTGTTGGAGACCAAGTGTTGGTCGTGGTTGTGATCGCCAGAAAGATCATCGCTTGGTTGCGAGGCAACCCGTTGGTAAGAGAATCTGAGGGACTCAGTGCATAAGTTTGGTTGCATTGCATGAGTAATACATGGTTATGTGCATTTAAGAACCATGGCAAAACAGAAGATGGCTGCATGAAGTTAACATGTTATGTCTGCATTAAATATGATCGGTAGTTTATTTTCAGCATAGTTTCATGATGACATGCCATGCTTGGATTGATTATGCCATGATTGAGATGATATGCTATGTTTTGCTATTGCCATGTTAGGAGCATGTTTTGATACGCCATGATAGTACTATGTTAGCAGATGCTATGATGTTGTTCGGGCTTAATTATCTTTAACATGCCATGTGTTAGTAATTGATATGAGATAGGTTGTTGCATGCACTTGGTTCTTGCCTTGTCTTCTACTTGTTTGGATGCTATGTATTTGGTTGTCTTGCAAGTACATTCAATGTACTGACTTGGCGTGTCATGCCAGTTTTGTAGGTCATACCCGAAGTGTTCTCTTGACCCATCGTGCTAGGTCGTAACCTTGCCAGTCCTATGAGTTGTGGAGCCCAGCCAGAGTCGTTATGTTGCCCAAACCAAGACTTCCGCCGCCATTTAAAGTGATTTCCGCTGCCATTTAAGTAGCATAAGGGCTATGCCAGATAATTGTATTTCATCAATGATGTAATCTTCTATACCTGTAATTGATGAATATTCTTGTACCTGGAATGCTGTATTATGGACTTGTCATGCGTCAGGTGTTATCCTGGGCTGACGCGCAAAGGCCCCTGCTCCATTGCGGATCGGGGTGCCATAATATGTAGGAACCAATATGAGCATCCAGGTTCCGCTATTGGTTATTGACCGGAGACGTGTCTCGGTCATGTCTACATAGTTCTCGAACCCGTAGGGTCCACATGCTTAAAGTTCTGTGATGATCGGTATTGTGAGTTTTTGTGTTTTGATGTACCGAAGGTAGTTAAGAATCCCGGATATGATCGCGGACATGATGAGGAGTCTCGAAATGGTCGAGACATAAAGATCTATATATTGGACGACTATGTTCGGACACCGGAAGTGTTTCGGGAGGTTTCAGACATATACCGGAGTACCGGGGGGTTACCGGAACCCCCCGGGGAGTATATTGGGCCTAATGGGCCCTAGTGGGAGAAGAGGAGGGGCGGACAGGGCAGCCACGTGCCCTCTCCCCCTCTAGTCCGAATTGGACAAGGAGGGGGGCAGCGCCCCCCTTTCCTTCTCTCCTTCTCTCCCTTCCTTCTCCTCTCCTACTCCTACTTGGAAGGGGGGAGTCCTACTCCCGGTGGGAGTAGGACTCCTCATGGGGCGTGCCATAGGAGGCCGGCTCCCTCCCCCTCCTCCACTCCTTTATATACGGGGAGGGGGGCACCCCTTGGAGACACAACAATTGATCATTTATCTCTTAGTCGTGTGTGGTGCCCCCCTCCACCATAATCCACCTCGGTCATATCGTAGCAGTGCTTAGGCAAAGCCCTACGTCGGTAGCTTCATCAACACCTTCACCACGTCATCGTGCTAACGAAGCTCTTCCCGGAAGCTCTACTAGATCGTGAGTTTGTAGGACGTCACCGAGCTGAACGTGTGCTGAACACGGAGGTGTCGTATGTTCGGTACTAAGGATCGGTCGATCGTGAAGACGTACGACTACATCAACCGTGTTTTCATAACGCTTCCGCTTACCGTCTACGAGGGTACGTAGGCGACACTCTCCCATCTCGTTGCTATGCATCACCATGATCTTGCGTGTGCGTAGGAATTTTTTTGAAATTACTACGTTCCCCAACAGTGGTATCCGAGCCAGGTTTATGCGTAGATGTTATATGCACGAGTAGAAACACAAGTGAGTTGTGGGCGATACAAGTCATACTGCTTACCAGCATGTCATACTTTGGTTCAGCGGTATTGTTGGATGAAGCGGCCCGAACCGACATTACGCGTATGCTTACGTGAGACTGGTTCTACCGACGTGCTTTGCACATAGGTGGCTGGCGGGTATCAGTTTCTCCAACTTTAGTTGAACCGAGTGTGACTACCCCCGGTCCTTGTTGAAGGTTAAAACAACACTAACTTGATGAACTATCGTTGTGGTTTTGATGCGTAGGTAAGAACGGTTCTTGCTC
Source organism: Triticum urartu (assembly GCF_003073215.2). Lineage (NCBI taxonomy): Eukaryota > Viridiplantae > Streptophyta > Magnoliopsida > Poales > Poaceae > Triticum > Triticum urartu. Next base: position 68,163,172 of record NC_053023.1, on the reverse strand, counting down.
AGCCCGTAGCAGACACGTAAAACTTGCAACAACAAAGTAGAGAATGTCTAACTTGTTTTGCAGGGCATGTTGTGATGTGATATGGTCAAGGCATGATGCTATATTTTATTGTATGAGATGATCATGTTTTGTAACGGAGTTATCGGCAACTGGCAGGAGCCATATGGTTGTCGCTTTATTGTATGAAATGCAATCGCCATATAATTGCTTTACTTTATCACTAAGCGGTAGCGATAGTCATAGAATGTGGCACCCCGATCCGCATGGGGCAGGGGGGCTTCGTACGTCAGCCCAGGATAACACCGGACACACGACAGGTCCATAATACAACATTCCAGGTACAATAATATTCATCAAATACATGTGCATAAGCTTACATCATTGATGAATACAATCATCTGGCATAGCCCTACGCTATTTAAATGGCAGCGGAAGTCTATTAAAAATGGCGGCGGAAGTCTTGATTTGGCAGCATAACAACTCTGGTTGGGCTCCACAACTCACAGGACTAGCAAGGTTACGGCCTAGCACGACGGATCAGGACAACAACTCGGGTACGACCTACAAAACTGGCATGACACGCCAGGTCAGTACATTGAATGTACTTGCAAGACAACCAAATACATAGCATCCAACCAAGCAGAAGACAAAGCAAGACCCGAGCGCATGCAACAACCTATCTCATATCAATTACTAAACATGGCATGATAAAAATCAACTAAGCATGAACAAAAATCATAGCATCTGCTAACATGGCAATAACATGGCATATCAGATCATGCTTCTAACATGGAAAAGGCAAAACATATCATATCAGCTTAGTCATGGCATAAATTAACATATCAATCAAAGCATGGCATAGCATCATGAAATTATGCTAAAAATAAACTACCAATAATATCCAATTGCAGACATGGCATGTTAACCTTATACAATCATCTTCTGTTCTGCCTTGGTTTTTAAATGCAACCTATTACTCATGCAATGCAGCTCAACTTGTACACCAAGTCACGCGGACTCTCTTACCAACGGGTTGCCTCGCAACCGAACGGTGATCTTTCCGGCGATCACAACCACGACCAACCCTTGGTCTCCAACACTCACCGAGACCTCGTCTCGTGATCGTATCAAAACATCGTCGTGACTTCTCACGACCAGCACCATATTTTTGTTATCACAAATTTATTTACCAACTTAATTATTTCAGGTTTATCCTCCATTTCAACCAAGACCTGATAGTGGGACCTACTACGAACTGTTGCTATCGATAGACTTAATATACACTCTGTAGAGGTAGCACACTGTACCCACACCACGGAACCCATGGCCTCGCACTCCCATTTGGGTGGACCAACGGCATTCCGACGAAACCGACCTACTGCCATGACACTCTCCCGGCCACTCCGACCCACTCCCAATTGGGCTAGTCCTGGGTGGCCCCGTGTCTACCAAAGACACACCGACCACCGTCGTGGCCAAAACGTCCCTCACGGGGACCGGTACCAAAAATTTAACAACGGGCACACAAGGTTATGTCTGCCTACCTGATCAGGTTAAGCATGCCCATAACCTTCCCTAGTTGGAGGCACCAACGAGAGGGACGACAATAGATCGCATTAAGGCCTTCCCACAAGGCAAATGTGGCTGCACTGAAAAAGTTTGATTTGGTGGCACTATGACTCGACCCCATCGATGACGGAGGAGGTTTATCATTATTAAGTCATTTTAATTCCTTCTCCATCATCAAGAACATGAATGCAACAATGAGCATGAAGCATACAAATGCATGAACAAAATATTGAACTTCTCAAGTGCACAACTATAGCATAAAGAACATGACAATACCAGGTAATAGCATATCAAAGGTGCATTACAATCCTCATAACATTTTATAACGATGACATGCAAATAAAGTAGAGTAGTGACATGGCACTATTAATGATAACATTTTAATTAGCATGGCAAAGATATCAAGAAAATATAAGCATGCATGATAAGCATAATGGAATAACTGCAAACGAAAACAATAAGAACCAACTGCAACTACACACACAAGGTGCAAGCAAAGTCAACATGCAAGTTTGGCACTCATGATAAGAGGTTGGCTTGCCTGGGGGTCGACATATACTCCGGAAAGAAGTGAGAAACGATCGCGGAAAGATTTGCCGGAAACAGTTCTCTCTCGGAGGGGGCTGTTTACGGGCAAGGGCAAAATGGTCATTTTCACTGGGTGAAAATATTATGAACATGACATCAACAGAACGGGCTCGACGAAACAAAGACGTGGGCTTTGGAATCACCTGATTCGGAGCTACGGGTAAAAAGATATGACTGTTTAACTACCAGGGACCTATCGGTAAAGAAAATCATTACAAACTGGGCCCTGGCAGAAAAACAGATCGCGTCTTTCTCAGAAAGATGCTTTCCAGAGAGGAAAGCGCATTCTATCACGAAGAAGAGGAAGAATACGCTTTCGGCGACTGAAAGCGCACTTCCTGAAATATGCTTTCGCGTACGGAAAGCGGCTGCGCGGCGGGGCGTCGCCACTTATCCACGCTGGCACTGGGCCAGGCCCGTCGGTCGCTGAAAGGTGGGGCCGCGCGAGGAGGGGCCCGCCTGGCCTAGCTTCTTCCTCCTCCCGCTCGACGCGCGCCTGGCCGAGTGGGAACGCCAGCCTCGACGGCGCTCGCCGGCGCGTCCGGCCACGGTAGGCGACGGGCGACCTACCCACGGGTTCAGGAGGAGGAGGCGCACCCCGGGGTAGTCTCCGTTGCCGGCGACGGGCACTGGACAGGGAGCCACCCGGCCCGCGGCGGAGAGGGGCTTCGGCCTCCGGTGGACACGGGGCTCCGGTGGGGGACACGGACGGGCGAGGGGTCGGGAAGGGCCGCCGGAGAGTGGCGCATCTAGTGGAGGGTTCGGACGGGGCATGGGACGGCTGGAGGGAGGGGTTTGGCACGGAGGCCGAGCGATGGGCTCGCCAGAAATCCGAGTGCTCCGGCGAGGGCTTTGGTCGGGCTCGGGCACTGGAGTGTTCTGGCGGGAGGGGGAGGGGTTTGAGAGAGCTGGCTTGCTCGGGGAGGGTCGCAGACGGGCTATAAATAGCCGAGGCGGGGAGCACCGAGCTGGTCACCGCCGAGCGAGTCCAGCCACGGCTCTGTCGGCCGCAGTAGTCACGGGGGCGCACGGGAAGGCGATGAGGAGGGTGAGAACGAGCGCCAGAGGCTCACGGAGACGAGCAAGGCTCGAGAACAAGAGGAGGAAGCGAACATCGGCGAGGAAAGAGGACGAGCCCACGGGCACGCACTGTTCGAGCGTTGGCACGGCTCACCGAAGAAGAAAACGAAGGGGGCCAGAGGTCTAGAGGGAAGAGGACGCCGAGAGGGAACTGTTGGGCTTTAAAGGCGAGGCCAGAGACGGCCGGAGCAGCGCTGCCGACGAGAACAGTGGCTAGACCACCGTTTTGGCTGGCTGCCCCCGTAGTCACCACTGACATGGCGCTCTCTGGGGCTTTTACTGATGTAAGTTCATGTCTACCGCGTAGTCCTTCCAGCGTGGAGTATTACCATGGTAAGGAAACGGGCAGAGACAAACTGATCTGAGTAAAGCGATCTCCAGAAGTTTGTTGTTGCAAACTTGGCCACACACCAAAGGTTAAACCGGACAGGGTAAAAGGTAAAAATGTTGTCTAGGAGGCTTAGGGTAGAAAGGACTATGGTGCTGGGAGTTTTGAGGTAAAAATGGACAACTATTTACCATAGTTGCTGTACAACCACCAAATCTGACCCAGAAACTGAATCATGATGAAGCACTCACTAGGAGTGATGGATTAGGATAAAACTTGGCAAATCTTGATGATTTGTACATACAATGATGCTGTAAAAATTTCATACCAAATGGACTCACCAAAATGGTACTTCCTTCACAGCTATCATTTCTGTCCAAAAACTTCAGAAAAATCCTCAGGGCAATTGGCTAGATGAAATGAGCCCAAATCTTGATAGCTTATATGGATATTAGAAGCCCTGGGAATATTTTCATCCATAATGGAGCAAGATAAAATGCACTTGCATCACAAACTGAAAAATTGGACAGAAACCAAGCATTGCTCCTTTGCTCACATAGTTCAATGAAATGAACTGAAATTGGGTGGAGGCTAATGATTTGAGACACTTGAGAGGATGGAAAAGTTTCATCCCATTTGTAAACTCTATGAAGGTACTTCCTTAACAAAGTTACATTCTGGTTAGAAACTTTGAAAAATTGCACAAGGAGCTAGGATGAGGGGATTGAGCTCATATTTGGAATTCATAGGTTATTTAACAATGTTAATCACCCTGCCAAATTATAGCTCAATTGGAGTTAGGAATACAGCACTTCCTTTGCAAAATTTCAGAGAAGGCAGAAACTTGCATTGGATCATGTGCCAAATTTTTGAACTGAGGAACATGATATTAGGATGGAAATAGTGATTATATAGCAAGGAAAAGCTCCACAATTTATGTGGGGATTTTCTCTACTATAAAAATAGTAGTTCCTTTGGAAATTGGCAGAAATGCAATATTGGCATTAAATAGGAAAAGGCAATTTTTCCTTATTTAATTCTGGTCAATATACTTGCCAGAGCTTGGATTAGGCATAAGTATCAACTCCACCAATCCTCATGAATTTAGGAGATGGCTAGCTATGCCTTTGGATTTTATTCCTCAAAAAGGCAAGAAAAGGAATAAATCATAATTCAAAAATATTGCATGGGACTTAGCAATATTTTTGCATATCCAAGGTTCAAAAAGGTAGAGTGGTCTCTGGGAACAAATGGAATGATCAACAGATCAAGGAAAATGATGGCTCCTTTGTAATTACAAAGGGCATATCCAAATTCCAAAAATTTGGAATTAGGGTTTGAAAGGATTTGAGCTGATGCAAATGAGGGCTTGCCCACTGAAAAAGACATGAACAAAGTTTTTAAAGGTTGGAAATGACAAAATTTCTCAGAGTCATCCAGCAAACTCAGGAGAAAATTTTGAAGATGAGTGCCAGGAAGGAATAATAGCACAAAAATTGATAACCAAATTTTGGGGCTGTTACATAGAAGCAATAGTTGGCGAGACGACAACGATGCTACGATGGAGATCAAGGTGTCGCGCCGGTGACGATGGTGATCATGACGGTGCTTTGGAGATGGAGATCAAAGGCACAAGATGATGATGGCCATATCATATCACTTATATTGATTGCATGTGATGTTTATCCTTTATGCATCTTATTCTGCTTTGATTGACGGTAGCATTATAAGATGATCTCTCACTAAAAATTTCAAGGTACAAGTGTTCTCCCTGAGTATGCACCATCGCAAAAGTTCGTCATGCCGAGACACCACGTGATGATCGGGTGTGATAAGCTCAACGTTCTTATACAACGGGTGCAAGCCAGTATTGCACACGCAGAATACTCAGGTTAAACTTGACGAGCCAAGCATATACAGATATGGCCTCGGAACACTGAGACCGAAAGGTCGAGCGTGAATCATATAGTAGATATGATCAACATAGTGATGTTCACCATTGAAAACTACTACATTTCACGTGATGATCGGTTATGGTTTAGTTGACTTGGATCACGTGATCACTTAGATGATTAGAGGGATATCTATCTAAGTGGGAGTTCTTAAGTAATATGATTAATTGAACTTAAATTTATCATGAACTTAGTACCTAATAGTATTTTGCTTGTCTATGTTGTTGTAGATAGATGGCCCGTGTTGTTGTTCCGTTTAAATTTAATGCGTTCCTTGAGAAAGCAAAGTTGAAAGATGATGGTAGCAATTACACGGACTGGGTCCGTAACTTGAGGATTATCCTCATTGCTGCATAGAAGAATTACATCCTGGAAGCACCGCTGGGTGCCAGGCCTGCTGCAGATGCTACTGATGACGTTAAGGACATCTGGCAGAGCAAAGCTGATGACTACTCGATAGTTCAGTGTGCCATGCTTTACGGCTTAGAACCGGGACTTCAACGATGTTTTGAACATCATGGAGCATATGAGATGTTCCAGGAGTTGAAGTTGATATTTCAAGCAAATTCCCGGATTGAGAGATATGAAGTCTCCAATAAGTTCTACAGCTGCAAGATGGAGGAGAATAGTTCTGTAAGTGAACATATACTCAGAATGTCTGGGTACTGCAATCACTTGATTCAACTAGGAGTTAATCTTCCGGATGATAGTGTCATTGACAGAATTCTTCAATCACTTCCACCAAGCTACAAGACCTTCGTGATGAACTATAATATGCAAGGGATGGATAAGACAATTCCCGAGCTCTTCGCAATGCTAAAGGCTGCAGAGGTAGAAATCAAGAAGGAGCATCAAGTGTTGATGGTCAATAAGCCCACCAGTTTCAAGAAAAAGGGTAAAGGGAAGAAGAAGGGGAACTTCAAAAAGAACGGCAAACAAGTTGCTGCTCAAGAGAAGAAACCCAAGTCTGGACCTAAGCCTGAGACTAAGTGCTTCTACTGCAAACAGACTAGTCACTGGAAGCGGAACTGCCCCAAGTATTTGGCAGATAAGAAGGATGGCAAGGTGAACAAAGGTATATGTGATATACATGTTATTGATGTGTACCTTACGAGAGCTCGCAGTAGCACCTGGGTATTTGATACTGGTTTTGTTGCTAATATTTGCAACTCGAAACAGGGACTACAGATTGAGAGAAGATTAGCTAAGGACGAGGTGACGATGCGTGTGGAAAATGGTTCCAAAGTCGATGTGATCTCCGCCGGCATGCTATCTCTACATCTACCTTCGGGATTAATTTTAGACCTGAATAATTGTTATTTGGTGCCAGCGTTAAGCATGAACATTATATCTGGATCTTGTTTGATGCGAGACGGTTATTCATTTAAATCTGAGAATAATGGTTGTTCTATTTATATGAGTAATATCTTTTATGGTCATGCACACTTGAAGAGTGGTCTATTTGTCTTGAATCTCGATAGTAGTAATACACATATTCATAATGTTGAAGCCAAAATATGCAGAGTTGATAATGATAGTGCAACTTATTTGTGGCACTGCCGTTTAGGTCATATTGGTGTAAAGCGCATGAAGAAACTCCATACTGATGGACTTCTGGAATCACTTGATTATGAATCACTTGGTACTTGCGAACCATGCCTCATGGGCAAGATGACTAAAACTCCGTTCTCCAGAACAATGGAGCGAGCAACAGATTTATTGGAAATCATACATACAGATGTATGTGGTCCAATGAATATTGAGGCTCGCGGTGGGTATCGTTATTTTCTCACCTTCATAGATGATTTGAGCAGATATGGGTATATCTACTTAATGAAACATAAATCTAAAACATTTGAAAAGTTCAAAGAATTTCAGTGTGAAGTGGAAAATCGTCGTAATAAGAAAATAAAGTTTCTACGATCTGATCGTGGAGGAGAATATTTGAGTTACGAGTTTGGTCTACATTTGCAACAATACGGAATAGTTTCGCAACTCACGCCACCCGGAACACCACAGCGTAATGGTGTGTCCGAACGTCGTAATCGTACTTTACTAGATATGGTGCGATCTATGATGTCTCTTACTAATTTACCGCTATCGTTTTGGGGTTATGCTTTAGAGACAGCTGCATTCACGTTAAATAGGGCACCATCAAAATCCGTTGAGATGACGCCTTATGAACTGTGGTTTGGAAAGAAACCAAAGTTGTCATTTCTTAAAGTTTGGGGCTGCAATGCTTATGTGAAAAAGCTTCAACCTGATAAGCTCGAACCCAAATTGAAGAAATGTGTCTTCATAGGATACCCAAAGGAAACTATTGGGTACACCTTCTATCACAGATTCGAAGGCAAGACATTTATTGCTAAGAATGGATCCTTTCTAGAGAAGGAGTTTCTCTTGAAAGAAGTGAGTGGGAGGAAAGTAGAACTTGATGAGGTAACTGTACCTGCTCCCTTATTGGAAAGTAGTTCATCACAGAAACTGGTTCCTGTGACACCTACACCAATTAGTGAGGAAGCTAATGATAATGATCATGAAACTTCAGATCAAGTTACTACCGAACCTCGTAGGTCAACCAGAGTAAGATCCGCACTAGACTGGTACGGTAATCCTGTTCTAGAATTCATGTTACTTGACCATGATGAACCTACGAACTATGAAGAAGCAATAGTGAGCCCAGATTCCGCAAAATGGCTTGAGGCCATGAAATCTGAGATGGGATCCATGTATGAGAACAAAGTGTGGACTTTGGTTGACTTGCCCGATGATCGGCAAGCCATCGAGAATAAATGGATCTTCAAGAAGAAGACTGACGCTGGCAGTAATGTTACTGTCTACAAAGCTCGACTTGTTGCAAAAGGTTTTCGACAAGTTCAAGGGGTTGACTACGATGAGACTTTCTCACCCGTAGCGATGCTTAAGTCTGTCCGAATCATGTTAGCAATTGCCGCATTTTATGATTATGAAATTTGGCAAAATGGATGTCAAAAATGCATTCCTGAATGGATTTTTGGAAGAAGAGTTGTATATGATGCGACCAGAAGGTTTTGTTGATCCAAAGGGTGCTAACAAAGTGTGCAAGCTCCAGCGATCCATTTATGGACTGGTGCAAGCCTCTCGGAGTTGGAATAAATGTTTTGATAGTGTGATCAAAGCATATGGTTTTATACAGACTTTTGGAGAAGCCTGTATTTACAAGAAAGTGAGTGGGAGCTCTGTAGCATTTCTAACATTATATGTGGATGACATATTGTTGATTGGAAATGATATAGAATTTCTGGATAGCATAAAAGGATACTTGAATAAGAGTTTTTCAATGAAAAACCTCGGAGAAGTTGCTTATATATTGGGCATCAAGATCTATAGAGATAGATCAAGACGCTTAATTGGACTTTCACAAAGCACATACCTTGATAAAGTTTTGAATAAGTTTAAAATGGATCAAGCAAAGAAAGGATTCTTGCCTGTGTTACAAGGTGTGAAGTTGAGTAAGACTCAATGCCCGGCCACTTCAGAAGATAGAGAGAAAATGAAAAGTGTTCCCTATGCTTCAGCCATAGGCTCTATCATGTATGCAATGTTGTGTACCAGACCTGATGTGTGCCTTGCTATTAGTTTAGCAGGGAGGTACCAAAGTAATCCAGGAGTGGATCACTGGACAGCGGTCAAGAACATCCTGAAATACCTGAAAAGGGCTAAAGCTATGTTTCTCGTTTATGGAGGTGACAAAGAGCTCGTCATAAATGGTTACGTCAATGCAAGCTTTGACACTAATCCGGCCAATTGTAAATCGCGAACCAGATACGTGTTTATATTGAACGGTGGAGCTGTTAGTTCGAGCAGTTCTAAACAAAGCATCATGGCAGGATCTACGTGTGAAGCGGAGTACATAGCTGCTTCGGAAGCATCAAATGAAGGAATCTGGATGAAGGAGTTCATATCCGATCTAGGTGTCATACCTAGTGCATCGGGTCCAATGAAAATCTTTTGTGACAATACTGGTGCAATTGCCTTGACAAAGGAATCTATATTTCACAAGAGAACCAAGCACATCAAGAGACGCTTCAATTCCATCCGGGATCAAGTCCAGGTGGGAGACATGGAGATTTGCAAGATACATACGGATCTGAATGTTGCAGACCCGTTGACTAAGCCTCTTCCACGAGCAAAACATGATCAGCACCAAGACTCCATGGGTGCTAGAATCATTACTTTGTAATCTAGATTATTGACTCTAGTGCAAGTGGGAGACTGAAGGAAATAAGCCCTAGAGGCAATAATAAAGTTATTATTTATTTCCTCATATCATGATAAATGTTTATTATTCATGCTAGAATTGTATTAACCAGAAACATAATACATGTGTGAATACATAGACAAACATAGTGTCACTAGTATGCCTCTACTTGACTAGCTCGTCGATCAAAGATGGTTGAGTTTCCTAGCCATAGACATGAGTTGTCATTTGATTAACGGGATCACATCATTAGGAGAATGATGTGATTGACATGACCCATTCCGTTAGCTTAGCACTTGATCGTTTAGTTTACTGCTATTGCTTTCTTCATGACTTATACATCTTCCTATGACTATGAGATTATGCAACTCCCAATTACCGGAAGAACACTTTGTGTGCTACCAAACGTCACAATGTAACTGGGTGATTATAAAGGTGCTCTACAGGTGTCTTTGATGGTGTTCGTTGAGTTGGCATAGATCGAGAATAGGATTTGTCACTCCGATTGTCGGAGAGGTATCTTTGGGCCCTCTCGGTAATGCACATCACTACAAGCCTTGCAAGAAATGTGACTAATGAGTTAGTTACAGGATGATGCATTGCGGAACAAGTAAAGAAACATGCTAGTAATGAGATTGAACTAGGTATTGAGATACCGACAATCGAATCTCGGGCAAGTAACATACCGATGACAAAGGGAACAACGTATGTTGTTATGCGGTTTGACCGATAAAGATCTTTGTAGAATATGTAGGAACCAATATGAGCATCCAGGTTCCGCTATTGGTTATTGACCGGAGACATGTCTCGGTCATGTCTACATAGTTCTCGAACCCATAGGGTCCACACGCTTAAAGTTCTGTGACGATCGGTATTATGAGTTTTTGTGTTTTGATGTACAAAAGGTAGTTCGGAGTCCCGGATATGATCACGGACATGACGAGGAGTCTCGAAATGGTCGAGATGTAAATATCGATATATTGGACGACTATGTTCGGACACCGGAATTGTTTCGGAAGGTTTCAGACATATACCGGAGTACCGGGGGGTTACCAACCCCCCCCCCCCCCGGGAGTATATTGGGCCTAATGGGCCCTAGTGGGAGAAGAGGGCGGCAGCCAGGGCGGCGGCCAGGGCAGCCGCGCGCTCCCTCCCCCTCTAGTCCGAATTGGACAAGGAGGGGGCGGCGCCCCCCTTTCCTTCTCTCCTTCCCTCCCTTCCTTCTCCTCTCCTACTCCTACTTGGAAGGGGGGAGTCCTACTCCCGGTGGGAGTAGGACTCCTCATGGGGCGCGCCATAGGAGGCCGGCCCCCTCCCCCTCCTCCACTCCTTTATATACGGGGAGGGGGGCACCCCTTGGAGACACAATAATTGATCATTGATCTCTTAGCCGTGTGCGGTGCCCCCCTCCACTATAATCCACCTCGGTCATATCGTAGCAGTGCTTAGGCGAAGCCCTGCGTTGGTAGCTTCATCAACACCGTCACCACGCTGTCGTGCTGACGAAGCTATTTCCGGAAGCTCTACTGGATCATGAGTTCACGGGACGTCACCGAGCTGAACGTGTGCTGAACCCGGAGGTGTCATACATTCGGTACTGAGGATCAGTCGATCTTGAAGACGTACGACTACATCAACCGCGTTGTCATAACACTTCCACTTACGGTCTATGAGGGTACATAGATGACACTCTCCCATCTCATTGCTATGCATCACCATGATCTTGCGCGTGCGTAGGAATTTTTTTGAAATTACTACGTTCCCCAACATACTGTGCCTAGTTTAATTAAAAATTGGGAAAGAAATATATCCCAAACTAGTAGTTGGTCGGCCCACGTTGTTAACAACGTGTGTGTTACCTCGCTTTTCCGGGCGTTGAGGGTGGAATAGGAGCACTTCTTGTTGGCTGGGAGAGCTTAACCACTTTTGCTAAGGCTCAGCAACCCATACGCTAAAACAATCCACATTTCAACCTCCAACTAACCATTGGGTTCGATTTACTACCCTCAACTCCGAAACCGGTCTAAATACACCCTCAGCTTACCATAAGGTTTGAAAAACAACGAGGTCTCCGTTTGGACCAAGTAAGCCGGTTTTACCAAAGTCAATGTTAACTTGACATATCAACTAGGGGCTGAATTGTATTTTCATTGTAATTTCGACTTCATTTATCAAAAAAGAGCGAAACTTTCCTAGAATGATCATCATATTAGTGTTCGTTTCAGAGAATGTTTCCTCGACACTTTTTTTGTTTGAAAATTTGGTTGAAAATGAAAATTGATGAATCTCTCAATCTTCTAATCCAAACTTGATGATATTTTTGCACAGCACCAAACATATTGTCCAATAATTTGGAGAAATTCCATCAAGTTTGGAGTCCCAGATTGAGAGATTCGTCATTTTTTATTTTCAGTCAAATTTTGGCCAAAATTTTGACCCCCAGAAAATGTGTCCAAAATTTTATGATTTTGTACACAACACCAACCATATTTTTTCTTGTAATCTAGAAAATTGTCATCAAGTTTGGAGTAGATATTTATGGTGTTTTCATTTTCAATCAGTTTTTGTCCAAAATTTTGAACCAAAAAAAGTGTCCAGAAAGAAGTTTGAAAAATCTCAAAATTGTAAACTGATATGACGATCGTTATGGGTAATTTCATATGTCTTTGCCAAACCAATTAAAAATTATAAGGAAAATACCAATTCAACCCCTAGTTGGCATGCCCAGGCAGCATCGACTTCAGTCTGAACTGGTTGATTTGGTCAAAACTGAGACTCGGGTTGTTTTTGAACCTTGTGGTAAGCTGAGGGTGCATTTCGACTGGTTTCAAAGATGAGTGTTGTAATTCAAACCGATTGGGTAGCTGGGGGTTGAAATGTGGACTTTGCTCCAAAAAAACAGACTCAGCAACCCATGCGACTTGGAATTATCGGTGCATGTTTTATGGCGCAAGTATAATGACTTGCAATATCTCATTCGGGTGGAAGGACACAATAATTGTGATGATCATTAAGGCTAATTCTTTAGAGCACGTAACTCAATATCTCCTTATAAGTCTTTGCAATGTTTTTATAGCGTGGTCTAAAATGTTTGTTGTTTATATTAGATTTATTTTTACATAACTGATTAGGCTAGCATATAGTGTTTCTGTCCCATGTACATTGATTACTCGCAATGTCCTAGTAAAATTAATGCTTTCACAAAATAAAGAATAAAAGAGATAAGAAAGAAGTCGTGTGTGCAGTAAAACTAGACATGTACAAAGCTTATGATCATGTTGAATGAGATTTCGAAGCAACTGACGCTCAAGCTTAGGTTCCATGCAAACTAGGTCACTTTGATTATGCATTGTGTGTCCACTATGGAGTACAAGGTTTGTTTTTATTCAAAAGAGGTGTGATAGCTATTCCTTCATAGGTGTCAACTGCGGCTTTAGGAGAATATTTCAATATTGTCTGCCACTACGAAAAGGGAAAATAAAAATGAGAAGACATCATAGTAGTTAGAATAAAGTCGATGTGTTGCATGCAGGGCCAATCCTGAGATTTCAAGGGCCCTGGGCAAGACAACATAAAGGGGCCCTAAAACCACATAAAATTTTGAGTAATTCTTTTTCATATTCTGATTGCAAAGAAATACTCAAAACACCAACTTATGTTGCCTTGTCATCTCAATTATCAAAATAATCAGTGTCATAAATATTAACAGTAAAAGTTGTCAGTCGACACCCATTTTTTGTACGTAATATTGTTATTAGGTTAATTAGTAGCACTTTCGTGATTACTCAATATATTCTCATCCTACATTTGTTCGATAGGTTGTTCTTCAACCGTAACTAAAGCTAATTCCTTTGAAATCCCGAGTAGTAGAAGTACTCATTTATGTTCTAAAAAATATCAATAGCTCCTTTCAGGGACACAATCAACACAATACATGTTTTTTGTCCTTACTAGATGGATACTAGCAATCTTTCTATTAGCACACAAACTATAAAACAAGAAATTAAGAAGACTTCTAAATAAATAAAAATGCTAAGAACTGTAGGGAACACGGTACCTGGGTGGCTAGAAAATTAGAAATTGCAAGACTTTGCTACTGCCCAATCAACACAAGAATCCAAAGTGTGAGAAAGAGATATGTAAGAGGATGATTTTCACAGACGAATGAAAGATACAATAAAATAAAACTAGGGGATTTGTGTTGAAGAGGAGGTTAATGGGAATCTGAAAAATTGGAATACCTTATCGTGTTCAACAGTAGAAAATCAAAATTAGACGACGCGGGCGGGTGGCCGTCGACCTTGGCATGGCTGATTTATTGTCTATTCGGGAAGAGAAGGAATAGAAGCTGAGAAGACTCCGCTGTACGCGTGCGGCAAGCAGGGGAGTAATCAATCTTTTCCATAAGATCCCACGATGGACGAGAAGTAAACGATCTGTAAAATCCTTTTCCTTTTTTTGAGAATCTATGGATCTGTTACATGGCTTACGCACGTATAGGAAACCAGGCCATCAAGGGCCCCTTCGCACTCGGGGGCCTGGGGCGGCCACCCCCTATGCCCCCCCCCCCCCGGTCGGCCCTGGTTGCATGTTTTATGGCATGTCACCTGGGCTGAAGAGAGATTCTCATATCCAACAAACTGATAACTAGTTGAGCAATGCTTATTGCGTCCTTTTGTTTTCTTCTATTTCATATCCACGCGTATGTATATTGGTTCCCTATAGGGAGCTGACTTGAAACTACCCTTAGGCATGAAGGTGACAACAATGTTTACTGTTGTTCTGAGGTGTACCTATCAGAGACTCAGAGTAGCTATAGTCTTATAGAATTTTAGAGTACTATTGTTATTACTATCATATCATGCTTGCCTGCACTGTCAGCACGAGTAGTTTGGTCCAGTAAATACATCAGTCTCTAATGTCTGTTCAGCTACTTTTTTCTCTGAATTTGGTCCAGTAGTATTGTTATCACTCTCTCTACGTCACGAACAGAATGCAGGCAAGCGTACAGCATGCCCCCCTTCCATGAGCGATGGTGCATCTTCTCATTTTGGTTAGCGATGTTCACGTCTAATAATTAAGGCCTCAAACTCCGGCGCGCTAGCTCTCCCTATCGACCAAGCCCTTCCTTGCCCCATGCTTCAATATGCAGACAACACCCTGATTGTCCTCCCTGCTGATCCAGTCTAACTTCATAATCTGAAAGGCTTGCTAACCCAGTTCTCAGCTGCTACCGGTCTCACTACCAACTTTCACAAGAGTAATTTCGCTCCTATCCATGTGTATCAAGAACTTTCGCTCATCTTGCGGCTATTCTTGGGTGCCCGTTGCTTCTCCCCCCCCCCCCAACGTACCTTGGCATGCCGTTATCTACTTCAAAATTGAATCTCTCAGCGTTCTTCTTCATCATCGATGAAGTGGAGAAACGTCTGGCAGGTTAGCGCGGCCTACTTCTCTCCTAGGTTGGCCAGGCAATTCTGGTGTGGGCATCCCTTCTTGGACTCCCTATCTACGCCATGGGCGCTTTGTTGCTACCGATAAGGACGGTCCAAGAGATCAACGAACGTTGCCGAACTTTCTTCTGGTTGGGGAAAGAAGATATCATGGGAGGGCAGTGCAAGGTGGCTTGGGATCTCCTGTGTGCCCCCTTTGCTAACGGCGGTCTGGGTTTTTCGTCCCTTCAACACTTAAATATGTGTCTGCTTTTTTTAGATAAACATATGTGTATGTTTCTTAAGCACTTGTCGAAACTCCGCGATCAAGGCAATCAGGCGACTCCTCATTACCTGCTTAGCAAAAGACGGGTGGTCTCCAGTTCATGACTTGGGCCCTTGCAGTCAATCTTCCGCTCCTCCTTGTCGGGACATTTTCAAAGGCCTTGATTGTTGGGGAACGTAGCAATAATTCAAAAAAATTCCTACGTCTCACCAAGATCAATCTAGGAGATACTAGCAATGAGATAGAGGGAGTGCATCTTCATACCCTTGAAGATCGCTAAGCGGAAGCGTTCAAGAGAACGGGGTTGATGGATTCGTACTCGTCGTGATCCAAATCACCGATGATCCTAGCGCCGAACGGACGGCACCTCCGCGTTCAACACACGTACGGAACGGAGACGTCTCCCGTGCCTTGATCCAGCAAGGAGGAGGGAGAGGTTGAGGAAGAGAGCTCCAACAGTAGCACGACGGCGTGGTGGTGATGGAGTGGCAGTTCTCCGGCAGGGCTTCGCCAAGCTCACGCAAAGGAGGAGAGGTGTTGGGGAGGGGAGGGGCTGCGCTTTTGATGTTGTGTGCAGCCCTCCCCTTGCCCCTCTATTTATAGGGGAAGGGGAAAGGGGGCCGGCCCCCTCTAGATGAGATCTAGAGGGGGGCGGCCAAGGGGGGGGGGCTTGCCCCCCAAGCCAAGGGGGGCGCCCCCTTTAGGGTTTCCCCCAACCCTAGGCGCATGGGCCCTTGGGGGGGTTGGCGCCCCAGCCCACTTGGGGCTAGTTCCCTTCCCCTTACAGCCCATAAGGCCCTCCGGGAGAGGTGGCCCCTCCCGGTGGAACCCCGGAACCCCTCCGGTGGCCCCGGTACAATACCGATATGCCCCCGAACCTTTCCGGTGACCATATGACAACTTCCCACATATAAATCTTCACCTCCGGACCATTCCAAAACTCCTCGTGATGTCTGGGATCTCATCCGGGACTCCGAACAACATTCGGTAATCACATACAAGTCTTCCTAATAACCCTAGCGTCATCGAACCTTAAGTGTGTAGACCCTACGGGTTTGGGAACCATGCAGACATGACCGAGACAACTCTCCGGCCAATAACCAACAGCGGGATCTGGATACCCATGTTGGCTCCCACATGTTCCACGATGATCTCATCGGATGAACCACGATGTCGAGGATTCAAGCAATCCCGTATACAATTCCCTTTGTCAATCGGTACGTTACTTGCCCGAGATTCGATCGTCGGTATCCCAATACCTCGTTCAATCCCGTTACCGGCAAGTCTCTTTACTCGTTCCGTAATGCATGATCCCGTGGCTAACTCATTAGTCACATTGAGCTCATTATGACGATGCATTACCGAGTGGGCCCAGAGATACCTCTCCGTCATACGGAGTGACAAATCCCAGTCTCGATTCGTGCCAACCCAACAGACACTTTCAGAGATAACTGTAGTGCACCTTTATAGCCACCCAGTTACGTTGTGACGTTTGGTGCAGCCAAAGCATTCCTACGGTATCCGAGAGTTGCACAATCTCATGGTCTAAGGAAATGATACTTGACATTAGAAAAGCTTTAGCAAACGAACTACATGATCTTGTGCTACGCTTAAGATTGGGTCTTGTCCATCACATCATTCTCCTAATGATGTGATCCCATTGTCAATGACATCCAATGTCCATGGTCAGGAAACCATGACCATCTATTGATCAACGAGCTAGTCAACTAGAGGCTTACTAGGGACATGTTGTGGTCTATGTATTCACACATGTATTACGGTTTCCAGTTAATACAATTATAGCATGAACAATAGACAATTGTCATGAACAAGGAAATATAATAATAACCATTTTATTATTGCCTCTAGGGAATATTTCCAACAGTCTCCCACTTGCACTAGATTCAATAATCTAGTTCACATCACTATGTGATTGTAATGAATCCAACACCCATGGGGTTTGTTCATATCTTGCTTGTGAGAGAGGGTTATTAGTCAATGGGTCTGAACCTTTCAGATCCATGTGTGCTTTGCAAATCTCTATGTCATCTTGTAGATGCAGCTACCACGCGCTACTTTGAGCTATTCCAAATAACTGCTCTACTATATGAATCTAGTTTACTACTCAGAGTCATCCGGATTAGTGTCAAAGTTTGCATCGACGTAACCCTTTACGACAAACTCTTTTACCACCTCCATAATCGAGAAAATTTCTTAGTCCACTAGTTACTAAGGATAAGTTCGACCACTGTCATGTGATCCATTCCTGGATCACTCTTGTACCCCTTGACTGACTCATGACAAGGCACACTTCAGGTGCGGTACACAGCATAGCATACTGTAGAGTCCTACGTCTAAAGCATAGGGGACGACCTTCGTCCTTTCTCTCTCTTCTGCCGTGGTCAGGTCTTGAGTCTTACTCAATACTCACACCTTGTAACACAGCCAAGAACTCCTTCTTTGCTGATCTATTTTGAACTCCTTTAAAATCTTGTCACGGTATGTATTCATTTGAAAGTACTATTAAGCGTTTTTGATCTATCCTTATAGATCTTTATGCTCAATGTTCAAGTAGCTTAATCCAGGTTTTACATTGAAAAACACTTTTCAAATAAACCTGTATGCTTTACAGAAATTCTACATCATTTCTGATCAACAATATGTTAACAACATATACTCATCAAAAATTCTATAGTGCTCCCACTCACTTCTTTGGAAATACAAGTTTCTCATAAACTTTGTATAAACCCAAAATCTTTGATCACCTCATCAAAGCGTACATTCCAATTCCGAGATGCTTACTCCAGTCCTTAGAAGGATTGCTGGAGCTTTGCATACTTGTTAGCATCTTTCAGGATTGACAAAACCTTCTGGTTGTATCACATACAACCTTTCCTCAAGAAAAACGTCGAGGAAACAATGTTTTGACATCCTATCTGCAAGATTTCATAAATAATGCAGTAACTGCTAACATAATTCCAACAGACTCTTAGCATCGCTACGAGTGAGAAAGTCTCATCATAGTCAGCTCCTTGAACTTGTCGGAAAACATCTTAACGACAAGTCGAGCTTTCTTAATGGTGATACTTACCATCATTGTCTGTCTTCCTTTTAAAATCCATCTGCACCCAACAGCCTTACAACCATCAATTAGTTCTTTCAAAGTCTATACTTTGTTTTATACATGGATCCTCTCTCGGATTTTATGGCCTCGAGCCATACGTCGGAATCCGGGCCCACCATCGCTTCTCCATAGCTCGTAGGTTTATTGTTGTCTAGCAACATGACATCCAAGACAGGATCACGTACCACTCTGAAGTAGTACACATCCTTGTCGACCTATGAGGTTTGGTAGTGACTTGATCCAAAGTTTCATGATCACTATCATAAGCTTCCACTTCAATTGGTGTAGGCGCCACAGGAACAACTTCATGTGCCCTGCTACACACTAGTTGAAGTGACGGTTCAATAACCTCATCAAGTCTCCACCATCCTCCCACTCAATTCTTTCGAGAGAAACTTTTCCTCGAGAAAGGACCCGTTTCTAGAAACAATCACTTTTGCTTCCGGATCTGAAATAGGAGGTATACCCAACTATTTTGGGGTATTCTATGAAGATGCATTTATCCGCTTTGGGTTTGAGCTTATCAGCCTGAAACTTTTTCACATAAGCGTCGCAGCCCTAAACTTTTGAGAAACGACAGCTTAGGTTTCTCTAAACCATAGTTCATATGGTGTCGCCTCAACGGAATTGTGTGGTGCCCTATTTAAAGTGAATGTGGTTGTCTCTAATGCCTAACCCATAAACGATAGTGGTAATTCGATAAGAGACATCATGGTATGCACCATATCCAATAGGGTGCAGTTATGATGTTCGGACACACTATCACACTATGGTGTTCCAGGCGGTATTAGTTGTGAAACAATTTCCACAATGTCTTAATTGTGTGCCAAACTCGTAACTCAGATATTCATCTCTATGATCATATCATAGACATTTTATCATCTTGTCACGACAATCTTCAACTTCACTCTGAAATTACTTGAACCTTTCAATAATTCAGACTTGTGTTTCATCAAGTAAATATACTCAGCATCTACTCAAATCATCTGTGAAGTAAGAACATAACGATATCCACTGCGTGCCTCAGCACTCATTGGACTGCACACATCAAAATGTATTACTTCCAACAGGTTGCTTTCTTATTCCATCTTACTGAAAACGAGGCCTTTCAGTCATCTTGCCCATGTGGTATGATTTGCATGTCTCAAGTGATTCAAAATCAAGTGAGTCCAAACGATCCATCTGTATGGAGTTTCTTCATGCATATCTACCAATAGACATGGTTCGCATGTCTCAATCTTTTCAAAAACGAGTGAGTCCAAAGATCCATCAATGTGGAGCTTCTTCATGCGTTTTATACCAACATGACTCAAATGGCAGTGCCACAAGTATGTGGTACTATCATTACTATCTTATATCTTTTGGCATGAACATGTGTATCACTACGATCGAGATTCAATAAACCATTCATTTTAGGTGCAATACCATTGATGGTATTATTCAAATAAATAGAGTAACCATTATTCTCCTTAAATGAATAACCGTATTGCGATAAACATAATCCAATCATGTCTATGCAAACACCAAATAACAATTATTTAGGTTTAACACCAATATCGATGGTAGAGGGAGCATGCGATGTTTGATCACATCAACCTTGGAAACACTTCCAACACATATTGTCATCTCACCTTTAGCCAGTCTCCGTTTATTTTGTAGCCTTTTATTTCGAGTTACTAACACTTAGCAACTGAACCGGTATTTTAATACCCTGGTGCTACTAGGAGTACTAGTAAAGTACACATTATAATGTATATCCAATATACTTTTGTCGACCTTGCCAGCCTTCTCATCTACCGAGTATCTAGGGTAGTTCTGATTCAGTGACTGTTTCCCTCATTATAGAAGCACTTAGTCTCGGGTTTGGGTTCAACCTTGGGTTTCTTCACTAGAGAAGCAACTGATTTGCCGTTTCATGAAGTATCCCTTCTTTCCCTTGCCCTTCTTGAAACTAGTGGTTTAACCATCAACAATTGATGCTCCTACTTGATTTCTACTTTCGCGGTGTCAAACATCACAAGTTGCTCAAGGATCATCATGTCTATCCCTGATATGTTATAGTTCATCACGAAGCTCCAATAGCTTGGTGGTAGTGACTATGGAGAACCATCACTATCTCATCTGGAAGATTAACTCCCACTCGATTCAAGCGATTGTAGTACTTAGACAATCTGAGCACATGCTCAACGATTGAGCTTTTCTCCCTTAGTTTGCGGGCTTAAGAAACTTGTCAGAGGTCTCATACCTCTTGACGTGGGCACTAGTCTGAAATCCCAATTTCAGTCTTTGGAATATCTCATATGTTCTGCAACGTTTCAAAAACGTCTTTGGTGCCACAATTCTAAACCGTTAGCATTACGCATTGAACTATCCCGTAGTCATCAAAACGTGTATGTCATATGTTTCCCAACATCTACAGAGACGCTCGAGGTTCAGCACACTGAGCGGTGCATTAAGGACATAATCCTTCTGTGCAGCAATGAGGACAATCCTCAGTTTACAGACCCAGTCCGCATAATTGCTACTGTCAACTCTCAACTAAATTTTCTCTAGGAACATATCTAAAATAGTAGAACCAAAGCGTGAGCTACGACATAATTTGCAAAGACCTTTTGACTATGTTCATGATAATTAAGTTCATCTAATCAAATTATTCAATGAACTCCCACTTAGGTAGACATCCCTCTAGTCATCTAAGTGATACATGATCCGAGTCAACTAGGCCGTGTCCGATCATCACGTGAGACGGACTAGTCATCATCGGTGAACATCTTCATGTTGATCGTATCCACTATACGACTCATGTTCGACCTTTCGGTCTTCCGTGTTCCGAGGCCAAGTATGTACATGCTAGGCTCGTCAAGTTAACCTAAGTGTATTGCGTGTGTAAATCTGGCTTACACCCGTTGTATGCGAACATTAGAACCTATCACACCCGATCATCACATGCTGCTTCGGAACAACGGACCTTAGCAACGGTGCACAGTTAGGGGAACACAAATCTTGATATTTTAATGAGGGATCATCTTATTCATGATACCGTCGTTCTAAGCAAATAAGATGTAAAAACATGACAAACATCACATGCAAATCATAAAGTGACATGATATGGCCAATATCATCTTGCGCCTTTGATCTCCATCTTCGAGGCGCGGCATGAACACTATCGTCACCGGCATGACACCATGATCTCCATCATCATGTCTTCATGAAGTTGCCTCGCCAACTATTACTTCTACTACTATGGCTAATGGTTAGCAATAAAGTAAAGTAATTACATGGTGTTTTCATTGACACACAGGTCATAAATAAATTAAGACAACTCCTATGGCTCCTGCCGGTTGTCATACTCATCGACATGCAAGTCGTGATTCCTATTACAAGAACATGAACAATCTCATACATCATATATATCATTCATCACATCCTTTTGGCCATATCACATCACATAGCAAACCCTGCAAAAACAAGTTAGACGTCCTCTAATTGTGGTTGCATGTTTTACGTGGCTGCTAAGGGTTTCTAGCAAGAACGTTTCTTACCTACGCAAAACCACAACGGTGATATGCCAATTGCTATTTACCCTTCATAAGGACCCTTTTCATCGAATCCGATCCGACTAAAGTGGGAGAGACAGACACCCGCCAGCCACCTTATGCATCAAGTGCATGTCAGTCGGTGGAACCAGTCTCACGTAAGTGTACGTGTAAGGTCGGTCCGGACTGCTTCATCCCACAATGCCGCCGGATCAAGAAGATAAGACTAGTAACGGTAAGCAAATTGAACAAATCATCGCCCACAACTGCTTTGTGTTCTACTCGTGCATAGAATCTACGCATAGACCTGGCTCTGATACCACTGTTGGGGAACGTAGCAATAATTCAAAAAAATTCCTACGTGTCACCAAGATCAATCTAGGAGATACTAGCAACGAGAGAGAGGGGGTGCATCTTCATACCCTTGAAGATCACTAAGCGGAAGCGTTCAAGAGAACGGGGTTGATGGATTCGTACTCGTCGTGATCCAAATCACCGATGATCCTAGCGCCGAACGGACAGCACCTCCGCGTTCAACACACGTACGGAGCGGAGACGTCTCCCGTGCCTCGATCCAGCAAGGAGGAGGGAGAGGTTGAGGAAGAGAGCTCCAACAGCAACACGACGGCGTGGTGGTGATGGAGTGGCGGTTCTCCGGCAGGGCTTTGCCAAGCTCACGTGGAGGAGGAGAGGTGTTGGGGAGGGAAGGGGCTGCGCTTTTGATGTTGTGTGCAGCCCTCCCCTTGCCCCTCTATTTATAGGGGAATGGGAAAGGGGGCCGGCCCCCTCTAGATGAGATCTAGAGGGGGGCGGCCAAGGGGGAGGGGGCTTGCCCCACAAGCCAAGGGGGGGCGCCCCCTTTAGGGTTTCCCCCAACCCTAGGCGCATGGGCCCTTGGGGGGGGGGGGTTGGCGCCCCAGCCCGCTTGGGGCTGGTTCCCTTCCCCTCATAAGGCCCTCCGGGAGAGGTGGCCCCTCCCGGTGGACCCCCGGAACCCCTCCGGTGGCCCCGATACAATATCGATATGCCCCCGAACCTTTTCGGTGACCGTATGACAACTTCCCACGTATAAATCTTCACCTTCGGACCATTCCGGAACTCCTCGTGACGTCCGGGATCTCATCCGGGACTCCGAACAACATTCGGTAATCACATACAAGTCTTCCTAATAACCCTAGCGTCATCGAACCTTAAGTGTGTAGACCCTACGGGTTGGGGAACCATGCAGACATGACCGAGACAACTCTCCAGCCAATAACCAACAGCGGGATCTGGATATCCATGTTGGCTCCCACATGTTCCATGATGATCTCATTGGATGAACCATGATGTCGAGGATTCAAGCAATCCCGTATACAATTCCCTTTGTCAATCGATACGTTACTTGCCCGAGATTCGATCGTCGGTATCCCAATACCTCGTTCAATCTTGTTACCGGCAAGTCTCTTTACTAGTTCCGTAATGCATGATCCTGTGGCTAACTCATTAGTCACATTGAGCTCATTATGATGATGCATTATCGAGTGGGCCTGACTGTGTCCTGGACTAGGGGGTACTCAACACGTCATCTCCCGATCTGTTAGATTGGGCCGAGGACCCCATGGCTGTATACTCATGGGCCAGTTCGGACAGCTGCCGCATACATGGAAGATTCCACAAGACTTGGTGATCAAGACAAGGACTCCTCCCCACCGGCGTATTCGGCTAGGACTCTTGTTATCCTAGGCCATTGGTGCATTATATAAACCGAGGCCAGGCTAGTCGATAGATAACATATACAACAATCATAATCATAGGCTAGTTTCTAGGGTTTAGCCTCTTCAATCTCGTGGTAGATCAACTCTTGTAACCCCTATACTCATCAATATAAACAAGAGCAGGACGTAGGGTTTTACCTCCATCAAGAGGGCCCGAACCTGGGTAAGCATCGTGTCCCCTGTCTCCTGTTACCCATCGATCCATGATACACATGTTGGGACCCCCTACCCGAGATCTTCTGGTTTTGACACCGACAATGGTGCTTTCATTGAGAGCTCGGCTGTGTGATCAGCAAAGGATCAATGGCTCGCCCGCAGATCAACTGCGACGCCGGCATCTTCGTCGCCGGCTCGACTGGTCACCTCGGCTCGACCGAGGACCGCACTCCAACTCCGATCATCGTGTTCAGACGGGGGCCTTCATCAACATCAACTCCGATCTCTATCAAGATCATGGAGGAATCATCCATGGAGCTCGAGGGCTCAACGTCAACATTGCCCTCGGGCGACCGTGCTGTTTTTTCCGAATAGCAAACTTGTATCCGCTGCCACCGCCTCCTCGAGCATCACTTTGACGATTCCTTTGGTGAAATTATGCGGAATTGAGTCTACAACAACCATGCAAAATTTCGTTTAGTTCCGATGGAGGAATCTCCGGCAATCTACGATATACCGGAGCCCTGTCAAATCTGGACGAGAATCTGGACGAGTTTAGGGCTTGATCTCTAGCACCTAGCTCGGACGTCCTTTGGAAGATCCAACCATTGATCGGCTGTGGAATTCCTATATCTACCAGCCCTCCAAATGTCTGCTCGATCCGACCGTCCAAACTCCGGGAACCTTCCGATTGGTGCATCACTTTTCGGATCTGTTTTCTGCGTGAATACGGATCCGACACGAATTCATGTTTCTTTATGAACGTGATATGGGACAACCTTCTTAAAGAAATTTGCTCCTAGGGTATTGTGCACTGTTTTTAAACATGTGCCCATAAAATTTTAAGCCTCCTCTGAGGTAATCTTCACTATCATGCTGGTGTCAAACCAGTCCGGCAATACTGCTCCACGGCTGCCGACCTGTGCTAGACACGTCGTCGCCTTTTGAGCCGGGCTCAACTTCTTCGGATCATCATCTCGGCGAGCGAACAAGAGTTCGGAATCACCAAGGATAAATCATCACCAACATAGCCGCCCCACGGATTACATGGAGCGGGAACACACGCATCACCGCATGGTCACTTCATCAAACCGGCATTGACCGCGTCACAAGTTACGACCAGCGTCGGCATGGCCGCACTGTTGCTTCTTCAAGCCGATGTCCATCACGCCGAACTGCTTCAACACCTCGGCTGACACGGCAGCTGCAACGTCTCCTTACCGACCTGCTCCGTCACCTCGGCTAGACCGAGGGCTTCACCATCTCTTCATCAACTTACTTCGGAGACTTCGGCGTCACCAGCCGACCAGCTTCATCACATTAGCTGGACCACGGGCTTTTTCTCGGCGAGCCAACCTTTGCTAGCATCGCCATGCCACCGCTTCATCACCCATCAGGCAATGGGTGTGCGGGTCGAGCCCTAATTTTGGGAGTAACCTTTCTCCAGATTGCTACAACAGATAAACCAGGTGCTATTAATCCTAGTATTTTTTTTCTTGCTTGGGTTTATTTTTCCCAAGGAATTATTACTCCGGTTTGTTTCAGCATCTATACACAGGTCTATCAAATGGTGGCTGTATTAACAACGGTGGCGTGGTGGTTCGGTTAGTTTCCGTATATAGTTCGGCAAATGCCGCATCCGGAACTCAGACCGGCCTGCGAATTCGGGCTTGGCTACGCCTTCACCGCGTCACGCCGACGCCCTGCATCGACATGACTTCGACGCCAGGCCACATCTCTTTTAATAAATTATTTTTGCGAAAAGCAATTATACTTTTTGGACCGCACTATTTTATGTGTGTAGGTGATCGACTTCGACCGCGTCATGTGGTCTCTTCGGCAAGCCGACGCCGTCGTCCTAATCGGCGTAAATTGGCTCGCGTGATCACCTTGTTGGTCGTATTGCCATACCGACGCGTTCGGTTGCCTCGGGGACTTCGGCATTGCCAAGAGAGCTCTACCTCATTGAGTGTTCGGCGCACATGCCATATTTCTTTTATTACTCACTTTGCATAAATTTTTGATTATGCAACATTTTTTATTATTCCTATTATCTCCGGCTTGCACTATTTTCTGTGCACGGGTAGATAATCCGGGCAGCGCTATCACCGCGGCGTACCGATGTACCACGTCACCTCGGCTGACCGGGAGCTTCGTCATCACTTCATTAACACATGCTGGGGGCTTCGGCGTCACACTGCCGGCCTGCTCCGTCGTCGCGGTCGGACTGGGGTTTTCACCTCGCCCATCGACTATGATGTGTCACCACTTCATCAAGCCAAGTTCTTTACTCAGACATCTCGGGACCGGCTTGGGGGCTGGGATATCGTCCCGCCACAATCTCGACCTGCGTCATCAACATCGAACACATTAACTAGCTAAGTTGCCTTCATGCTCAAAGTTTTAAATTTTTAACTTGTGTTTGGTTCGACCAAGCATTATACTTTTTTGGAAAAAAGTTGCTTGTAAAAAATTTCCTTGTCCAAACTTTGTTTGTGACGCACAAATTCAAATACCCCATTTATTTGGGGGCTTCCTTTATGAAGCTTTTCCTCTTGCATATGATTATACTTGTACGACTTCGTTCCTTGTTCGTGTATTACGCTGCAGTATGCACCATATTGACTTAAGCGATTTGCAAGTTGGGTTGCCTGGCTCCTGTGCTTATCCCTACTTTCCCGATTGTTCGGCTAGGGAGTAGAGGGAGCACCTCTACGATTGTCATGACCGGGTCCTCCGAGCTCTGACCTTAGACTGGGTGAAGCTGAAAGCTAGCGCTCTTATTGTTTTCAATCATGGTCGGCACACAACGGAACTCATGAGTACACAAAATCTATTGCACAAGTCTCATAGTAATAATGAGCACCGAAGAAAGGTATCGGTGGGGGTACTATTTTCTTCGAAGATGCTTCTTACACTTCGTTTGTAATATAGCATAAGTTCCCTGAGCGCGCTTTGTCTGTTACAGCCTTATGGCCCGGTTGCCTGGTTATCGGATGTTGGGGAACGTAGTAATTTCAAAAAAAATCCTACGCACACGCAAGATCATGGTGATGCATAGCAACGAGAGGGGAGAGTGTGATCTACGTACCCTTGTAGATCGACAACGGAAGCATTATCACAACGTGGTTGATGTAGTCGTACGTCTTCACGGCCCGACCGATCAAGCACCGAAACTACGGCACCTCCGAGTTCTAGCACACGTTCAGCTCGATGACGATCCCCGGACTCCGGTCCAGCAAAGTGTCGGGGAAGAGTTTTGTCAGCACGACGGTGTGGTGACGATCTTGATGTACTACCGTCGCAGGGCTTCGCCTAAGCACCGCTACAATATTATCGAGGACTATGGTGGAAGGGGGCACCGCACACGGCTAAGAATATGATCACGTGGATCAACTTGTGTGTCTAGGGGTGCTCCCTGCCTCCGTATATAAAGGATCAAGGGGGGGTGCAGCCGGCCAGGAGAGGGCGCGCCAGGAGGAGTCCTACTCCCTCCGGGAGTAGGATTCCCCCCCCTTTCCTAGTTGGAATAGGATTCGGGAGGGGGAAAGAGGAGAGAGAGAAGGAAGGGGGGCGCCGGCCCCCTCTCCTTGTCCTATTCGGACTAGGGGGGAGGGGCGCGCGGCCCAGCCCTGGCCACTTCTCCTCTCTTCCACTAAATCCCACTAAGGCCCATATACCTCCCGGGGGGTTCCGGTAACCTCCCGGTACTCCGGTAAAATCCCGATTTTACCCGGAACACTTCCGATATCCAAATATAGGCTTCCAATATATCAATCTTTATGTCTCGACCATTTCGAGACTCCTCGTCATGTCCGTGATCACATCCGGGACTCCGAACAAACTTCGGCACATCAAAATGCATAAACTCATAATATAGCTGTCATCGAAACCTTAAGCGTGCGGACCCTACGGGTTCGAGAACAATGTAGACATGACCGAGACACGTCTCCGGTCAATAACCAATAGTGGAACCTGGATGCTCATATTGGCTCCTACATATTCTACGAAGATCTTTATCGGTCAGACCGCATAACAACATACGTTGTTCCCTTTGTCATCGGTATGTTACTTGCCCGAGATTCGATTGTCGGTATCTCAATACCTAGTTCAATCTCGTTACCGGCAAGTCTCTTTACTCGTTTCATAATACATCATCTCACAACTAACTCATTAGTTGCAATGCTTGCAAGGCTTATGTGATGTGCATTACCGAGAGGGCCCAGAGATACCTCTCCGACAATCGGAGTGACAAATCCTAATCTCGAAATACGCCAACCCAACATGTACCTTTGGAGACACCTGTAGAACACCTTTATAATCACCCAGTTACGTTGTGATGTTTGGTAGCACACAAAGTGTTCCTCCGGCAAAAGGGAGTTGCATAATCTCATAGTCATAGGAACATGTATAAGTCATGAAGAAAGCAATAGCAACATACTAAACGATCGGGTGCTAAGCTAATGGAATGGGTCATGTCAATCACATCATTCTCCTAATGATGTGATCCCGTTAATCAAATAACAACTCTTTTGTTTATGGTTAGGAAACATAACCATCTTCGATTAACGAGCTAGTCAAGTAGAGGCATACTAGTGACACTCTGTTTGTCTATGTATTCACACATGTATTATGTTTCCGGTTAATACAATTCTAGCATGAATAATAAACATTTATCATGATATAAGGAAATAAATAATAACTTTATTATTGCCTCTAGGGCATATTTCCTTCATCGGAAACATTGTCGATATTCTCGACAGGTGGAGTACATAACACTTTTCGGTCCTTGACCGAAGAGGGAGAAGCCGACGGTCGGTTAAGACGCGTTTAAAGTTCGGGTGAACAAAGATATGATATTAGTACTTCGGTACATACAATCATTATACATAAAATTCTTTTACCCAAGTCACTTGGGGGCTCTTAAATTTATATGAGTCGTTTTATAATAAGTGTTCTTCTTCTTAGTTGTTGCAAAGTTTTTATTACTATTATTATTCATCACTTCTTTTTTCGACACGAGTGTGTGGTCACTAGCCGAGGAGCCTAATTTCTCTCTCAAAGCTGCTAGAGTTTAGTTTGCTAAACTGGCCTAATGAGAAGTACTCCGCCTTCGGGATAGGAGGTTGAAGCCGTAGGCTAACCCGCTTGGAGTCTTGAGATAGGATGTGTCATGTTAAAGCACGACAGAGGCACTCTTTTTTTCTAAGACCAATTTTCGGATTGGCACCGAACACTTGATCTTGTTCGGATGTCATGTTTTTACTGACTTTTTTGGTTTTCCAAGCTTTTGGCACTTTTAAACTATTCATGTGTTTTCAGCACAAGTCTTGTAGTGCAACGCCGGACACCTTTAGAGATTCGGCAAAAACATTCTCGGATATTGCTATATATGCATCGGTTTCGAATTGTGTCTTCGGTCAATAGTTGGGTTGCCCGGCTCCTGCGCTTGCCTCCTACGTTCCGCTTTGTTCGGCTAGGTGTGCAAAGGGAGAACCACTGCGATTGTGCTTCCAGCTCACATGGTTAAGCACCTCAGTGGAGAAAGCCAAAATCTGACTGTCACAATAAGTGTAAACTGGTCAGCGATCCGATGATTGTGTTATATGATGGGCCATTCATAACATTGGCCGAAGTGTTTACGGCTTGACCTCGACTGTCACTGAACACTACCGGGGGCTAGTAACTGGCCTCCCAAACTAAATCCTCAATATTTTGCTCTTACATTAGAGCTGAGGTTTCATGATCATGCTTAGCATGACAACCCAAAGAAAGGAACCGCTAGCGGGACTATTTTCTTTGGAAGACATTTCTTATGTTAAACAGTAATATAACATATCTCTCTACGTACCTTTGTTTATAAAATCGTATGGCCAGTTTGCCTTGTTTGTCGTAAATCTTTGCCCTCATAAAGGCTTTATAAAGTAGGACAAACACTCCTCGGCTACTGGCCGAGGAGATTGAAGCCGATGGTTGGTCAACAAAGTTTTGTACAATGCGGATCCGAGCATTAATGACGTAAAGTACTTGGATACATAGAGTCATTACACATAATTTGTGATTTTACTATGGATATCGATCCTTAATTCGGCCACCCGTGCCCGCGTTAAGGCTCGGGGGCTACTGGGCTTTGGGCTTATTACTTACAAATATTAAAGGGGTACATCGATCCCCTGATCTGATGTTGCCACCCGACCAATGTCTCGGGGGCTACTGCATTGCCTATCCAATGCATAAAATTTTAAGTGCAATACAGTTTCCGAGGAGATTTTGATCCCCAGGTTGGTCAGCCGCACCCAACCTGAGTCTTGAGGACTGAGCACGCCGCTTTTTGTGTCCCGAAGTATTCTGCCGAGCTAGGACTTGATCCTCAGGCCGATTTTGCAAATCAACCTGAGTCTCAGAGGCTACTGGGATCAGCGGTCTTACGTCATCCTTCAGGGGCATCTCGGGTTTTAGACCGTTACACACCTTGAGGGCTACTGGCTATATATCTCGGTAGAGAATAAATTGCACCAATCAAAAATATTGACAAAAAATCGGCCCACAGTCGGGGTGGTGCACCACCTCGGAAGCAGTCCGGCCTAAAGCTCGGCGCTAGTGGCTGGCTCCATAGAGGGCATTTCCGGCATTAAGCTCGGCTAAACTCCTTCAACTTTTTTGAACCAAGGTGATTTATGATAGTCCGGCGTTGGAGCTTGGACATAGTCCTGTGTTGGAGCTTGGACATAGTCCGGCGTTGGAGCTTGGACATAGTCCAGCGTTGGAGCTCGGATACAGTCCGACGTTGGAGCTCGGATACATTCCGGCGTTGGAGCTCGAAAGCGGTCTGGCGTTGGTGCTCGTCTGCAAAAGATACCTCGAATGCAGTCCGACGTTGGAGCTCGGACGCAAGAGGACACTGCCTCCCGGGAACAACTTCAAACCCGAGGTGTGGCATAAAAATAACAAGGCATTGATAAAGGCCGAAAACTTAAAGGGGCTCCTCGGATACCCGACGTATAAACTCGTCGAATGCATTTCGGCGATCCTCAAGATCGAAGATGAGAAAATTTGTTGAACCAGTTTTCAAGACTGACAACCGAAGATGAAGAATAGTTCGGAAGAATCGAGGAGCGTCCCTAACTTGAAGACCGGTTCAGGGGGCTACTGACGGTGTCCTGGACTAGGGGGTACTCAACACGTCATCTCCCAATCTGTTAGATTGGGCCGAGGACCCCCATGGCCGTATACTCATGGGCCAGTTCGGACAGCTGCCGCATACATGGAAGATTCCACAAGACTTGGTGATCAAGACAAGGACTCCTCCCCACCGGCGTATTCGGCTAGGACTCTTGTTATCCCAGGCCATTGGTGCATTATATAAACCGAGGCCAGGCTAGTCGATAGATAACATATACAACAATCATAATCATAGGCTAGCTTCTAGGGTTTAGCCTCTCCGATCTCGTGGTAGATCAACTCTTGTAACCCCTATACTCATCAATATAAACAAGAGCAGGACGTAGGGTTTTACCTCCATCAAGAGGGCCCGAACCTGGGTAAGCATCGTGTCCCCTGTCTCCTGTTACCCATCGATCCATGATACACAGCTTGGGACCCCCTACCCGAGATCTGCCGGTTTTGACACCGACAAGGCCCAGAGATACCTCTCCGTCATACGGAGTGACAAATCCCAGTCTCAATTCGTGCCAACCCAACAGACACTTTCGGAGATACCTGTAGTGCACCTTTATAGCCACCCAGTTACGTTGTGACGTTTGGTGCACCCAAAGCATTCCTACGGTATCTGGGAGTTGCACAATCTCATGGTCTAAGGAAATGATACTTGACATTAGAAAAGCTTTAGCAAACGAACTACACAATCTTGTGCTACGCTTAAGATTGGGTCTTGTCCATCACATCATTCTCCTAATGATGTGATCCTGTTGTCAATGACATCCAATGTCCATGGTCAGGAAACCATGACCATCTATTGATCAACGAGCTAGTCAACTAGAGGCTTACTAGGGACATGTTGTGGTCTATGTATTCACACATGTATTACGGTTTCCAGTTAATACAATTATAGCATGAACAATAGACAATTATCATGAACAAGGAAACATAATAATAACCTTTTATTATTGCCTCCAGGGCATATTTCCAACATTGATTTCTTCCTATCCATCACCATTGTTTCTGTGGGTAATGGTCAGTCCACCTCCTTCTGGGCCAACCTGTGGCTACCCAACTCCACTGACACCCTGGCGGTTCGTTTCCCAGCCCTTTTCTCACACTGCAAAGCGGTAGTCTGCCTTTGTGGCTCGGTGCTGGCTTCTACGGAACTTAACCTAGACCTCACAAATCGATTATCTCATGCGGCTGAACGTGATCTGGGGGAATTGCGTGCTATTTTGGCAACAGGTAACTTGAATTTGCAGATACAGGACACGAGGATTCGCAAACACGGAGGCAAACCTCTTACAACCAAAATGGCCTATTCGATGCTTTGGCTAGCACAACCGATCGACCAACTCGCTCCTACCATTTGGAGGAATTATGAGCCGAATAAAAGCAGATTTTTCATTTGGCTTGCATGCAAGGACCGTGTGTACACCAATGAGAGACGCTTCCGGAGATCAATCGCCACCTCAGATGTGTTCCCATTCTGTGGTGCTTGTGAAAGTATCACTCGCCTTCTTATTTAATGCCACCTATTGTTAACTCTGTGTGATGAACTCCAGAGCCTTCATGATGGACGGCCAGATAGTCTGCTGGATGTTTGCCTGGGTGCAACCACCAACAAAGTGTGCTCTACTGTGATCATCGTCGTGTTCGGGAATACTTGGAAAAGGCGGAATGCAAAAGTATTTAGAAATGAAACTTGGGGCATACACTGCATTGGTCGAGTTGCAGCGGGCGATCTAATGCTCTGGTCCATCGGTGCAAGAATGCTCAGAGACAATCTCTGCTCAAAGACTGGGGATCAATGTTGTTCCACCTGGCCACGAGATTATAGGCCTTATGTATTTCCTTTAAACTTCTTTTACTTCCTCTGAACTTTTGTTATCCCCCCCTCCTCTTGTACTCCTCTGCTCCTCTCTATAATTGTTTTCGTCTTGGAATATATGGTTCAGCGTAAGCCCGCTGTTGACGCGTAAAAAAATGATGCAGCTTTGCTCTTACTTTGAATATTCCTTCCAATTTTATCTGTTTTTGAATAATTCTGTGCTAACCATCTTCTGTAGTCACACTTTTTTATTGCAACCAAACACTACTCTTTTTTGGCTGTAAACAATACCTCAAATCTTCCCAATTCACCGCATCACGAAGAACCCTAACCTCCAACCCCCACATTTCACCAACAAAAATATATCTCGAGCCGCAAACACAACAACGAGCAAAATCGAAGGAGAAGAGGGCAAGGGCAGACGAGGAGGAGGAGCTCATCGTGCTTTCGCGGCCTCAGAGGATGGTGTCGTTGGCGAGATGACCAACCGTCATCTCCGCTGCCCCGAAGAATGATCTTCTCCCGCTTTGCTTCTTCTCCTTAGTTTTGGTTCGCAATCAGTGGCACCGTCTCATCCAGCGGAAAGCCTCTATATGAATGACAAGCGGGCCCAACCTGCCACACGCGGATCCAGATCCCATGCGCAATAGCGTCTAGCGCGAGTACGTGGGGTCCACCTGTCAGCCGATCTCTTCCATTCTCTCGCCTCCTCGTTCCCCTTCGGCATTCTTAGGCATAACTCGGGCCGGGTTGGGCCTAACAAAGCCCAAAGCAGAAAACCTAGGCATGGGCCAACCGTCAGGCCTAGTTTTTCGGCCCAAGCCCGGCCCATCAGTCAAAAAGCTCATCAGGCCTCGGGTCGGGCTTCTTTCTTAAATTGCAAATACAACAAGCCCAACCCAGCCCGGCCCGACCATTGGGCTCAAAATCTAGGCCCAGCCCCGGCCCATGGGCAAGGTCGGGCCGTTCGAGACGGCCTGCCATGGCCAGGTATACTGGCCTTCCGCTTCTCCTGTCCCGATCTCTCTCTCGCTCGCTCGCTCGTTCGAGGCTCGGCCATGGCGGACTACCACTTCGTGTACAAGGACGTGGAGGGGGCGACCACGCAGTGGGACGACATCCAGCGCAAACTCGGAAACCTGCCCGAGAAGCCGGAGCCCTTCAAGCCGCCGCCCTT
Source organism: Triticum urartu (assembly GCF_003073215.2). Classification (NCBI taxonomy): domain Eukaryota; kingdom Viridiplantae; phylum Streptophyta; class Magnoliopsida; order Poales; family Poaceae; genus Triticum; species Triticum urartu. The sequence goes on along the minus strand of NC_053023.1, from coordinate 68,128,955 downwards.
CGCCCCCAGGGTCGACGCGGACGAGCAGCCCAAGTCCAAGGAGTGGCTCGACGCGCGCGACCCCGACGAGCTCGAGGAGCTCGAGGACGACCTCGACGATGACCGCTTCCTGGAGCAGTACAGGTGCGCCCCCTCTCTTTTCCCCATCGGCCTCGATCTAGTCTCCCGCACGTCTGGTGATCCATGAGATGTGTTCCACTAGTGCTTTTCGTGATTGGTTTGACCCGAATTACACGGTAGGATGGAGGTAATTCGTGTGATTTCCACAGAAATCTGGTCTGTTTCAGTTGTTTTTGATCTGGACTCGGGGCACTACTGTACAATTTCAGTTGTTTTGGTACCACTTGCGAGAAAGTGTCGTTCTGATCCATGGAGCCAGAAATCCATGTCCATCAATTGTCTGATGTTTTGATGTTGTGGTGTGCTTACAGGAGGATGAGGCTTGCAGAGCTCAAGGAGGCAGCAAAAACTGCCAGATTCGGCGCAGTACAGCCCATCACAGGCTCTGATTTTGTGCGTGAGGTTTCGCAGGCTCCACCGGATGTCTGGGTTGTGGTCTTCCTCTACAAGGATGCGTAAGGCGAAATTCATCCTATTTACGATATGATGCCCTTCTTCTGTCAAAAACTACACCAAGAAACAGCTAATTTTTTTATGGGCATGTAAGTAGAACTTTATTCGTAACTAAGTGTCGAACTATACATACTCCCTCCGCAAAGAAATATAAGAGCGTTTAGATCACTAAGGCCCTGTTTGTTTGGGCTTTTGCTTCTACGGTTTGTTTGAGCTTTTATGGCTTTTTGGCCAAAGTGGAAATGCTGCAAAAGCAGAAGCAAAAGCCCAAACAAACAGGGCCTAAAGTAGTGATCTAAATGCTCTTATATTTCTTTACAGCGGGAGTGTTTGTTATGTTGATTAAAAATGGCAGCTTGAAAATGAGTACTATCTACTATGGTTCTTGGAATTTGTTATCCAGAGATATAATTGTGTTGAAATAGTTTTGGCAAAATCTGACCTTGTATGCACGTGATTTTTGAACTACCATTTCAAAATAAACAAGATAACCTAGCTTAGCAAACCATACCACACCATGATATTTTTCCTCTTCTTTTCTACTTCGATTTACTCCACACGCTCTCCGCAAACAGAACAGGTTGGATCCCATCTTTAACTGCACAGAGCAGCAGCCTACGAAAAGCCCTGTGCTCGTATTTTGATTTATACTCATTTTGACTGGAAACTGAAGGATTTTAGGACATTATGCCCTATGCTTCTGTGAGACGTTTGCAGTGCTTCTGCTTTATATGCTGTTTAACTGTTTCCCAGAGGTGCTTATAATACAGAAATGACTCTAGGAAGAAATACTACCTCAAACTGTTCATTGTCTGAGACTTCTATGGATCTTATCGCAGGATACCAGAATGTGGGCTGCTTGAGACTTGCCTGGAGGAACTGGCGCCGAAATATGCAGAAACCAAGTTTGTTAAAATTATTTCCACGGACTGTATTCCCAACTACCCAGATAGAAATGTTCCTACAATACTGGTGTACAACAACAGTGCTGTCAAAGGGACTTATGTTGGTCTACAGAAGTTTGGTGGAAAGAAATGCACACCTGAATGTAAGTTGTACCACACAATCAGTTTCCACTATCTTAGTTCAAGTTACTCTTCTTTCTTTAGTTGGTTGGGCAAAAATATTGTCAGTACACACCAGTAGACTGTGTGCGTGTGCGTGTGCGTGTGCGTGTGCGTGTGTGTGTGTGCGCGCGCGCTTAAAGTTGCAATTAGCCAGTCGCACGATACAATTCGCAATTCGGCTTAACGTGACTATAATCTTTGACCTTAGGATGAGGTTTTTTCCCTTCGTACTAAGAGGAAAACATGTTCAGGGCGACAGGCATGTCTACGGTGAATATATGGTCCTGCTGTATGTTTGCCTTGCATCATATGACAAACAGAAGAAAAAAAAAATCGAGGGAACAAATTTTAGATGAGTGCCTAACACAGTGGCATGCCTAGTTCACAGTTATGCTGCTGTTACCATTAAAATCGAATATGTCATGTGAATAAGAAACGACAATGGATTTCTTGCTCACTTAAATTACACCGACTGATGTGAGCGCACGGAATCTTTAAGTGTCATGCACGGTCTTCCGCTCTTTATGCTAGACTTCCATTCTGTTTATTCCAGCTGTTGCATTGGCGCTTTGCCATTCAGACCCAGTACTGAATGATGGACAAGGTGGTGGCGATTCATCCCGTAACAATGTCATGGAAGGCGTTCGCAGGAAGTTCATAGAAAAGGTTGTCTCCCAGCTTGAAACGCAAGAAGACGAAGATGATAGCGACTAAAACTTACTCTTTTCTGCTAGTTTTATTTTAGCTCGGTGATATATCATTTTGATCCACGGACAACATTTGTCTCGGCTTTACTAGTCTTATTTGGTTGTCTGTGTGTGGAAAATCTGGAAGCTGTTTTAATGAGGTTCTGTATAAACTTTGTCTCGGTAACTTGCTGCGATTCACGTGGCCGGTGGTAATGTATCTTGGTGTTCTGGTTCTGAGAGATGATTATGGAATATGAAACGGAGAAATTCGTCAGTGGAGATGATTTTTTTTGCGTTGACGCAAACTGCACACATTTATTCTGGGATTTTGTCTCTACTGCACATAATTTCTGAAGAGAAAAAATAAAAAGGACAATGCTACACGTCTGCCGGATGATAAATTGATTACATCGGTCGCCTCGCTAGCCGTCGGATGCTGCCCGAAACAGCTGTCCGATCTACCGCCCCAGCCAACTGAGGGGCTTTACAACAAGGACCTTGTTGCAAAGGTCCGTCAAGACAACACTGTTGGCCCGCCATGGCACGTTGCTGGTGGTCGGAGCTGTCGCGCCTCCTCCCGCCCAGCACCCCGAGCAGCTGCCTCTACTCCAGCACGACAACGACGAGCTCTCATGTCGGGCATTCCTTTGGCGATTTCTGCAACTGAAGCTATGTTTCTGAAACATGCGTCGTGTTGCAATGCTTGGTCTCGCACGCTCTAACGCGGAATGCTCCTCCAGCGCTTTATGCAACCGGGGCTATGTTTTTGAAACAAGACCCATATTGCAGAAGAAAAAATATTCATCATCAAACCTTTTTTCTTCTTTCTGAAACATGACCTTTGTTCCAGGACATTCTGAAACTAGATCCTGTTGATGAAAAAAACTTCATCACCAAACCATTTTTTTCTTTCTGAAACAAGACTAGACACAAAGCAATAGACCTTGCTTTGTGCAATTAGGGTGACTCAATTCAACATTTGTGTATTCATTACCCCTTCGCTCGTTTTATATGGCGGTGATGTTATAGTGATTACATATTGTTGATGAGGTGAGGGGAAAGGCCTCATTAATACTCGCTCCCATGTAAGTCTGGCCATCTTGTGGTGTGTAATTTTGGTGGCCAGGCTTTATCGTCTACTAGCATTTCAAATAATGAGACTTCTTCATTGACTCCTTTCGAAGGTGCTCATAAATGATAGGATGTGATGTATATGCGTACACTCATAAAAATGAGCATGTGAGCGTCTCTGTCTATGTTGTGTTTGTGAAAAAAGCTTCGTAGGTTTGGCAAAGCAAACCACCATGCCAATCTCCTTTCAAAAGAAAAAAAACTCCTCGAAAAAGGAGTGAAGTGAACCATTGGATGAGTCTCCCGAGTCGCTCCCCTCCCGGGCGGCTCTGGAGGCCCTTTCCCATTGATCCCTAGTAACTCCTTCGATCTGTGTCTCCTGCCATCACTGTCACCGATGCCGTCGGCGGTGGCGGCGCCCACCCCATCAAAGACGGTGGGCAGGGAAGGTGCTTCCTCGACAGTATCACAAAGGGAGGAGGTAGGACATTGTTTGAGGGCATGGGGCGGCGCGCCTGTCTTGGCCGGTGCCTGAGGACCCCGTCGGAGTGAAGGGAAGGTCGTGCCGCCGCCGTGGCCGTCTTCGACTTTGTGTGGTGTGTGATCTAGGTCACCGGGTCTCGATCTGGGCTGCAGCGCTCCGAGGCCATTGGGGCCCAGTCAAGGCTTGTGCTGCGGGGGAAACTGACTGTGTCCCTGGGCACGCCGGCGACGACCTGCAAATGCGAGCTAGGCTGCCCTCTCCTCTTCTGTCGTTCCTGCTTGGTGGTGACTCGCGGCGTGGGGGCTTGCGAGAGTCTTCAGAATAATGGTGGTGGTCCTAGCATTCTTCTCGCATCAAGGCAGTGTTTTAGTGTGTTTGCTCCTCTTCGATCTACCCATCAGATGTGTTCTGGATCTTCTACCAGAGATCTTCTTGAATTGGCGTATGAAGCTTCTGGATATCTGGATAGGATGGAATCCAGTCATGCGCACACATATCCGCCCGGGTGGCTTCACGATGGTGCGGCGCGAAGCTCCGATTTGTTGTCGAAACCATGGGACATGTGGGCATCTCAATTTCCATGGTGTACACTGCGGTGGAGAAGGTCATGGCGGCTGAGATTGGAGGGCCAATGTTGGCGGAGGGGACCTTCGACGCGCTGAAGATTTTGCTTCAGGGGGGCCGATGATCCATTTTGGATCTGGTAACTGTGAGCCCGGTGTTGATGATTTGCAGGAGCAGACTTGGCAAGTGGGGGGGGGGGGGGGGGGAAGCACTAGAGGAATTCAAGTTTGGTGGCGCTCCTCGAGTGCCGAGTCTTGACTTTCATGGTGAAAACCTAAGGTCTCACCTTTATTGGTTGTGTCTGGCAATGGCTTTATTAAAGGAATCGTTTTGAGAGTTCATACTTTTTCCATGGTGAAAACTTAAGATCTTTGATAGGGCGAAGACAGCGCTTGTGCACTGTTTTCCTCCTTGGAGGCGTGGCCTTTGGAGAACGTATTCCGGGTGTTGTCTTTGGCGGTAGTTTGTCGAGTTGTTGCTGCGAGGAGTTGATTACCGTCGTGGAACCTATTTTTAATTCTTTTTTTCTCTTTCAGGTTGTGTGCATCCTGAATGTCGTTTCTGACATTTTGTTGGTGTAGAGACTTGATGTAATTGATATTTCCGTGATACTAATATATTCCTTGTATAAAAAGAAGAAGATGAGTCTCAACGCACAAAGCAGCACCATGTTACAAAACACTAGGCCCAGTTCTTTTGCAAGATTCTCCTAGAATATGATCTCTCTTCAGCTTCTCTCAGGGTTTGTTTTACAATTCTAACTAGCCTGGTAAATGGTAGCTTCACGAATCTAAATTTGTGTTCACGAGCTTAAATGCTGAGAACAGTGACAGCACAACTGGGGAGCAACACCTGCAGCTGCAGGGGCCGACGTGGAAGGAGAACAAACCGCAGGTATTTCTCCAAACTAACCATTCGGCCATTCCCCTTCTCCAAGGGTTTAAGGGAAAACGGCGGCCCACTCGTCAGTAAGGGTTCTGGGCGTCTCTCCCCTCTCCCTCCCGCCGCCTCCATTCCCCGCCGCCAGGTTGCAGTCCCCGCGTCGCCCCTACCTCTCCTCCTCCCTCCCCCCTCCGACGACCGGCGCCCTCCCCGCCGCCCTGGAGGAGCCGGCGAGCGCGGCCCCCACGCGCCCATCCCGCCGGCCCAAGAATTCATCCGTCCCGCCTCCTCCGCCCCCCTCCCGACGGCCCTGCACTCCTCCGCCCCCCCCGGCCCCCCCCGGCCCATCCCGCCGGCCACTCCCTTCCCCCGCCGTCCCCAACGAGCCCATCCCGCCGGCTGCAGCTCTCCTTGCACCGCTGCCTGGTGAGCCTCTCCTCCTTCGGTTTTTGTTCATCACTCCGTTCTAGTTCCTCTCCTTCACATGGAACGATGGAAGTTGGATAAGATGGATGTATGTGGATGCTTAGTACATGATTTGCTTGATGGATGGATCAATGGTGCTAGGTTTTTCGTAGATGGATGGATGCATGGACCAGGCATGTAATTTCTTTGGCTACTGTGAATGCTCAATGGTACTGTGAAGGGAAGATGACTTGGTTAAAAAAAATGCTACTGTGATTACTCAATGCAACTGTGAATGGTTCTTTTTTGCTTATTTATTTGCTACTAATAATTTGAATGCTACTTTTAATGTGAATGCTATCATCAATGGTACTATCAACACCCAGTTTTAGTTCAGGGACATTACAGACATTCCAGCACACAACTCATCCCATAATCCCAGACCACAATCTTAGAAAATAACTCGACGGCTGATTCTGTGGGAAGCTGATTTTGTGAGAAGTTTCCCCAAAGCTGATTTTGGAGAATCAAAAGCTGAAAAGAACTGGGCCTTAGTGTTTTGTGACATGGTGTTTACTGTCACTCGCCTGCTTTGTGCGCTGATACCTAATTATGGTTTTCTCCAGATGATGGCCAAAGGATTTCTAGCCAAGAGCGATAATGCAGGGACAAAGAAATCTCCCCTGCAAATCCAGATGCTGGAGAGTTTTTATTCTGGTAAACATGTGCTAGTGTTTCAACCTCTTTTCCTGCTGGCATGTCTTATTTTTTTGTTGTTCAACTTTTTGTGCTGTGGCTAAAAATTTCCTGATCCAGAGGTACAATATCCGAAGCCGGAGGACGTGACAGAGTATGCGGCATCTGTTGGTTTGACTTACAACCAGGTCAGAATATGGTTCAAAGAGCGGAGGCGGAAAGAGAGGAGGCACATGGAAGCTGCAGAGGTTCACATGGAAACACAAGCTAGTGCAAGATCAAATTGGCCTAGATGTAGCAGCAGCAGGTCTTCCAATTCAAGTCAATCTCCAATGCAAGGTATTGCGGGTTTGCAGCCCGAGGATGACATTACTCTTGGTAGGAGTATGAGCCTTGTAGGAGAGAAACACACACTTCGATCACAGGTCCTATTTCCGAAGGATTATATTCTGAGGAAAGTCTTCGGCAAGGATGATCCATCTCTTGGGGGTGATTTTGATCCCCTTCCTGAAAGGGCACATGTCCATGTCAGGGGTCTGTCTCTAGTAGCACTAAAGGTTACTGAGAAAGCCATTTATCATCATAGACATATTTTTCTATCTATGTGTCCCAGTAGGTTAAGCCATGCAAAAGACCTGATTTGAAGCTTAATCAACCACACAGTTCTATTAACAACTCTGGTAATTATCTCATTTTTTGTTTGGTAAGTGTAGCACTTCTTATGTTCCATCTCAAAACACTGCTATTTGCTGTAATTATTTATTTACCATGCTATGTAAGTTGCATCCTTCTCTTTCGGCCATGCATTCCCCCATTCTTGTGTCCATCTCAAAATAATACTAATTGTGTTAACGAGTTAGCATGCTATGGAAGTCCCAACCTTTTTGTTGGGCTTCACTCATTTGTAATACGGAGATTGTATCGAGCAGCTTGTGCTTGATTGTGTTCGTCCTATTCATTTGTGCTTCAAATTGTGGTTGCTTTGTAATGGCACTAAACTAGACTTCTGAGTAAACAAGGAGAGTAGAATTAGCAGGATCTGCAAGCACCTTCAATCCCCATTTGATCTTTGCTAACACTAATGCTGCTAACATATTTTGCATACTTAATGTTCGAATTGCATTCTGTAGATGCGGTTAATACCCTCACAATATCATGTTGAATTGATCGCAGATACCACAGGACATCAATCCTACCAGGATCAAAGCGTTTTGAAGAAGAGAAAGGTATTGCTAGGTTGCTCAAGTGTTCATTTTCATTTCTAGCACAGCTTTTGTTTCCTGTTGGTGCCGTGCCTTGTCTCACTGTGTGTGGCTAATGACGACTGGTGCTTATAGTCAGTATGGTCAAGCATAATTTTTGGTTTTCAGTACCAGAGCCTTTTAGGAAAGCATAGTTACTAACTCACTATTTAGGCTAAGTACACATTTTCATTGTCGTTTCTAGCACATATTTTTTTCCTGTGTTAATCATTGTTTACCTGTTGTTGCCATACCATTTGGTGCCATCATGATCATGAGCTAGTGTCATCTTCTGTGCTGGACTGCTGGTAGTCAGTCTGATCCAGCATTATCTTTATTTTATTATCAGGCCTCTTTTTTGTAATTAGAACAATGGTTTCTGGAAACTTTTGGGCCAGGATATACAATAAGAAATCCCATGTATTTTGTGGGCCAAGAGATGGCTCTCACATTTGAATTGGTATAAAAGATTTACAGTTCCTGCCTTAGTATCACTTTTATTCAGCTATTTGCTGTAACAGTCTTTCTGAAGGCACTCTAATGTTCATTTTTATTTGTTACATGTAAGATTAGAGATCCACCGTATTTGTTTCTTAAAATTCTTGTGTTCTTTTGCCAGTTGCTGATTGACAAATTATTTTAGTGCCTGAGATGAAGATGCTGTCAGTTAAACTGACATTTTGTGCTTATTGTCCCTTTTTGTAATTGTAATCCATGTTAATTTGTTTCCATTTGTTATATTGAGACCTCTAACGTCAGGTGCCCACCTTTCTAAAAAAATGTTCATCTGCAGATCATGTCGCCTACTGCTCAGAGATCCACTTTGCCATTTGAGAACAATGATCCTGTGAGGAAGCATGGAAAGGGCAAAGGTCTAATGACAGTGTGGCATGCAATGTATTCCCAAACTGCAGAAATTCAAGATTGCTCCAGTTTCATTGATGAAAGTGGTTGCTTGAGGTCATTGAGACCATTCGAAGATTGTGGTGGAAAACTTGCCCAAGTAAAGTTGCTTATGTAATTTGATCTGATACAGCCTATGTTATTTGAAACTTGTAGTTGTATATTCTGAATTAGCAACTCAGAATTTCCTCCTTTTAACCTTATTTGGTGCAGAGACAAACTTCGCCACGGAAGAAAGTAAACAAGAAGAGTAGACCTCCACCGAGTAAAAGAAAGGTAAGCTTTATTACTTGGAGAAGTCCACATATGGAGATAATGAGCGTCCTCTAGAATGAGAATCTAGACCTGTAAAGCTATTAATTTATCATTTATGCCACTGGTTGTGTCTCACTACTCTATTTCGCCACTAGGAATTTTAACTGCTCAAAAATGCCATCGCTTTGTTAGGCACATGCTTAAAAATGCCACTGGACACCATTACTGTCAGCACAAATCTCGTTTGCCATGTTATAATGACCCAAATACCTATAGACCAACATGCCAGCTCTCCCTCTATCTCACTACAATAAAGTGTGGGTCCCACTTGATCCCAACAGCGTTCTTATTTTCCTTTAAAATTAGTCGCTTTCTTACTCCTGATAAGTGGGGTCCACACTTATCATTGTGAGATAGAGAGAGCTGACATGTGGGTATAGGGGTATTTTCGTCATGGAACATGGTCAATGAGTTTGACTTGACAATAACGATGTCTAATGGCATTTTTTAGCAAACATCTAATGGAACGATGGCATTCTTGAGATATCTAATGGCATTTCTGAGCAAGCATCTCACAGAACGATGGCATTTTTGAGCAGTTGTAACATCTAATGGCAAAACTGAGTAGAGGGACACAACTAGTGGCATAAATGATTAAAACCCTTATATATATATATATATATATATTTGCAATTTGACCTTTTTAATCTGGTTAGACGGAACTTAATCTGCCTTTTGTGTAGTATGCTAATGGTGATTTCTCGCTATTTTAGGTGCCATGTGGCAGAGCTACTGATTTGACGGAGCATCCTTCAGTGGAGTGCCATCTTTCAGTTGATGAATCAGAATCCTCAGAACTACGAACTGAACAGGCTACTTTAGTTGATGATGAGGAGCTTGAGCTCAGTGAGTTACAAGCAGGTCCTAATCCGTTAAGATGTTCAGCTCATCTTTCTTCCACTGGGAGACATGGCTGCCCCCTTTGTAAAGGTTTGCAATATCATCCTCTACCTCTTTGTTCTCATTTTTTCTAATATAAGCCAATTTACTTAAGTATTAGTGCTTCTCTTGCAGATTTACTTGCCAGGTTTCCTCCACCAAGTGTCAGGATGAAACAACCATTTCCCACAAAACCTTGGGAGTCATCACCTGAAATGGTGAAAAAGCTCTTCCAGGTTAAATGCAACACATTACTTTGAGAATACATGAGTAGTATTATCATCATTAATGGAATTTACATTACATGAAATGAAAAAAAAGCTCATTATCAGTCTGTCCAACTTCTATATTCTATTAACTTATGGAATTTACTGCATAGTGATTAGTGAATGATCATACATGTCTTATGCTGGTCGTGGAACAAGACTGGCTTCAATAATCTTTGCATACTGGTATCAATTTTGCTCATGAATCCAACCAGTAGTTTACCGGATTTAGTTGCATCTGGGCAGCAGGAATATTAGACATGTCTCCTATAATATACTCCCTCTGTAAACAAATATAAGAGTGTTTAGATCACTATTTTAGTGATCTAAACGCTCTTATATTTCTTTACGGAGGGAGTATTTGGTTATTTTGTTTGGAACATTAATGGCCTAAGCATGTTGTTAAAAATCTAAATAGCCCATATGTGCTTGGTTAACTGAAAAATTCTTTCTTCCTAAACTTATTGTTTGTGTTACTGCCGTGCTCGTAGATTTTAGTGCGCCCACCTTTCCTCTACTAGTTTTCATGTTGAAACTGTGGCCAGCATCTGTTAATTCGAAAATATTCTTGGCAGGTTGTCCGGTTTGTCTACACACATTTTGGTAGTATGGATGTTCATCCCTTTACGTTTGATGAGTTTGCACAAGCATTCCATGAGAAGGTGCAAATTTTGTTAAATCTCCCTGAAATTGGTATAATTTGCTGTATTTTCTTATTGTTCAAATGTGATCTCCAGGACTCCTCGTTGTTGGGGAAAGTACATGTCAGTCTTCTCAAGCTACTTATGTTAAACACAGAAAGGGGCAGCGGCAGTGTGTTTGTTCCAAGATCATCTAAAGATAACAGATTCTTAAGCTTTCTGAACTTTGTGAGTTTTGAAATGTGCTGTACACTTTAGTTCATTTCCAAGATAGAATTACATTGTGCTTATTCTAGAGCTATTATGCTGTGGCGTCATTTCAGCATTGTCGGACAGTTCACAGATGAATTTTGAATGAGTGGAGAAGTTAGTAGTAGGTTCATTTTATTAGTTTTCTTCAGTCTGATTGTACCTTGTTGGGTATATTTATTTATGTTGGCAGAAGTATTGGCGAGTTTGTTGCACACTGTGTAAAGTTTATAGTTCGAATATGATGCTGCATCGGAAGTCAAAGTATATGGTCTTAGACTAGTGCTGGAGTTGAGCAATTTGTCGAGCCGTTTCATTACCATGCACTTTTTTTTTGTTATGCTCCTGTTCCAGTCTACTCTGGATATCAAGTTAATGATTTCCTTGAAGAACAATATGGGCCTACAGGGTCTAATAAATGACAGCGTAGGATGAATCGGCTTTGTTTTCTAGTAGCACGAGGCTACTGACTTGTGTTCATCGTAATTCATTACATTGAGTAACAGTGATCGTGCAATAGCCAATAAGTGTGACATCAACATGATCCTTATCTTTCTATGTGGTCTGATAAATCATACTACTTTGTGTGAAGAAACTGACTATGCTATTCTTCTCATATTTACATTTATTTAGTTCCATGACTTTGTCAATTGCAGCACCAAACTTCTGTTTCAGTTGAGGTGTTCGTCTTGTCATACTTCCCATAGAATGTGGACCAGAGTCTGAGTTTCACTGAGCTAGTATTTGTCTTGCTTTCTTTTCTTATAGATTCGATGGGAGGTAACTAGATAGAATTCAGACTACTTGATGCTGCTTCATTAGGGCGAATGTCTTGAATGAATGCATAAGAGAACTGTCATCCTGCATACCTGCTTCCTGTTTGAAGAACTTGAATCTGAAAAATGCAGTAGCTAAATGGTTTGCCTCTATGTTTCTCTTTCAGGTTAGAGAACAAGAATTCAATGTGAATTTTTGGATCAAATCCCTGAATTCTCTTACTTGGGTTGAAATACTACGCCAGGTTCTGGTTGCTTCAGGTTTTGGTTCAGATCATCATATGCTGAATCGGAATTTCTTTAACAAGGTACTTAATGAGACACCTCATTATTCTAGATCTCACACTTGTATGTGTGTGCATGCCTTTCAGGTTACAGCTACCAATATTTGTATATATGCTGTAGCAATAGATCCCCCCTACAAGTACTTCTATTATGTTTCAAAGTAACATATATCCTTTTATTCAATTATAGGAAAAGAATCAAATGGTTAAATATGGGTTACGTCCTCGTACACTGAAAGGTGAATTGTTTGCACTATTGTCTAAGAAAGGAAGCGGTGGGTTAAAAGTTGCTGAACTTGCCAAATCACCACAGGTAGTTTCAGAAATGAACTGTTCATATTGATGATAGCTGGCCTTCTGTATATACTTTTGGTTGAGTATCTCCGTGGCATTTACTTGATTGTTCTTTTCAGATTATTGGTCTTAATCTCTCTGGTGCATCAGAAGTAGAGCAGCTTATTTTTTCAATTCTCTCTAGTGACATCACATTGTTTGAGAAGATTGCGCCTTCTGCATATCGTCTCCGTGTTGATCCTCGGATTAAAGGAAAAGAAGATCCTAGATCAGATACCGAGGATTCTGGAACTGTTGATGATGATAGGGATGCTAGCAGCAGTGGTGATGAATCTGATGGTCCACAAGAGAGTTATGCTGAGCATGAAAGTAGAATTGTCAGGTGGAGACAGAAGAACGTACATAAAAATATGAATAAATGCAGTGAAATTGATGAAAGTTATTCTGGAGAACGATGGCTTCTGGGGTTGATGGAAGGCGAGTACTCAGACCTAAGCATCGATGAGAAGCTGGATTGCTTGGTTGCTTTGATAGATGTTGTTTCTGGTGCTGGTTCTGTTCCAAGGCTTGAGGTAACCTTCACTCTCTTCTGGTATATTTCAATTGCAACATCTCATCTTTGTTCAAAGCATCATTGCTTAAACATTACTCCCTCCGATCCAAAATAAGTGTCACAGTTTTGAGCTAAGGTTAGTTCAAAACTGCAACACTTGTTATGGATCGGAGGGAGTACTGAACTTGCAAAACGACCATCCAGGACTTAAAGGATTATTATTCTTTTTCATTATTGTTAATGTTGCCCTGTATGAAGTTTGCTAGCTGACTATAGTGCTCTGTCTTGGTAATGTAAGTACATGAATAGTTTGGATGTTCTTAGAAGTGATCAGATGAGTTAAGAGAGCAAGGTCTCATTTTTTAGAAGATTACGGCATTATGTCAGTTCTTTTTTCTTTTAAGTCATCCAAACCCATGAACCATTTATGCAAATTTACCTCCACTGAATTTTCTTCTTCTATTGATGTGCTTTATTCACTTCTCCACAACTAACATAAATGATCACACTTATAATTGATTATCCTAAGTTCCTAACTATACTATGGTTGTGTCTCCTTACGGCTTAGGCAGAATTAAGAGAAATGGACATTTTAAGTAGATACTACTTTCACTAGGATATGTATATGGACATCTTAAGTGGATAGTGCCTGCCTTATGTTACCGTATAACTCATTTGAAGTATTCGAAGTGAAAAATGCATACAATAGCCATTTCTCAGTTGTTGGGAAACTTAATCTTGGATAACTTTGTTGTGTTTACGTTCCAAGTTAAAGATCAGCCTTCATACAAATGTTCTATTCTCTATTTGTATGCCTTGTTGGAAAGCTGCAGAATCTTATATTATTGTTTTCTACCTTTCATAGGAACCACAAAGTGTCCTGTCTAGCATACAGAGAGCACAGTCGCATGCCTCAGGTGGGAAGATAAAGAAGTGTACAAGAACCATTTACCAATCTAGTGATGAGTACTTAAATAGACCAGGAAGCTCGCACAGTTTTGATTCTTCTATGCAAGGACAATCAGGAAGCCTGAGGAGTCAGGATTACATTGCTGACTCTGGAGCTAACGAATCACCCACAGGATTTGCACATCAGCCACAAATTGTTCTCTTAGGATCAGATCGCAGATATAACAATTACTGGCTCTTCCTTGGCCCTTGTAGAGCAGATGATCCAGGGCACCGTAGGGTTTACTTTGAGTCCTCAGAAGATGGTCACTGGGAAGTGATAGATTCACCACAGGTTGCCCACCTGCTTGATTTGTGCAGTATCTAAATTTGCCTCTTATTTAATCACTCGAGGTTAAACTTCCACAAATAAAGTTACTGGCTCTTTTTTTGTTTGCATTGCAGGATTTACTCTCGCTATTGTCTGTCCTGGACATCAGAGGCACCAGGGAAGCTCATCTTCTTGCATCAATGAAAAAGAGGCAATCATGTCTTTTTGAAGGCATGAAAAAACACTTGGAAGATGGGTGTGTAGTTGCGCTCACAGCATCATCTGATTCTTCTCATTCCGAGACAAGCAGTGGAAACAGATATTCACCCAAGCCAAGTAGTGGAGATGGAGCTTCACCCCTATCAGACATTGACAGTGCTTCTGTTCCAACATATCTAGCTGGTAATCTTCAAAATGCATCATCTGCAATAGGAATTGAAGTTGGGAGGAGAAGTGATGAGAAGATGTCAAAGTGGGAAAGGTTGCAAGCGTTAGATAAATGGATCTGGACTTCTTTCTACTCTTCCCTTACTGCTGTTAAGTGTGGCAAGAGATCATTTAAGGAATCACTTGTTCATTGTGATAGTTGTCATGATCTGTATTGGAGAGATGAAAAACATTGCAGAATATGCCACTCTACTTTTGAGGTTGGTTTTGATCTTGAAGAAAGATATGCTATACATGTGGCAACATGCAGGGAGCCTGAGGATTTGTACGATGTGCCAAATCATAAAGTTCTTCCTTCGCAGCTACAGGCACTTAAAGCAGCCATTCATGCTATTGAGGTGAGTACTAGAAAATGGTTGTTCTACGCAGTGTTTATTGTCTGGGATCTACGTTAAGAAACCATGATACATGGTGATTCAAAGTTGAGTTATGTTTCTGTATTGGATCGCCAGTCACTTGTTTGGTCACAAATAGTGTATGTATTTCATAGCAGCTCATTAATCATATTTTTTCCCTCATTCTGTGTGCGCTGATGTAGGCACTTATGCCTACGGCAGCTTTTGCTGGTTTGTGGATGAAGTCTTCGCACAACCTGTGGGTTAAGCGGCTGCGACGAACATCATCATTACCCGAGCTTTTGCAGGTCAGTATCTTTTTCCTGTTTACATCGTAATATCAGAACATTCATTCAGTTTCAGGTAATTTATACAGTATGTACTGGCTTTTGTTTTGCCATGTTTCTTCCCTGCAGGTTCTTGTTGATTTTGTTGGGGCAATTGATGAGGATTGGTTGTACCAAAGCTCATCAGCAGTAAGCTTTAGTTCATATCTGGATGACATTACTGTATACTTCCAAACGATGCCACAAACTACGTCTGCAGTTGCACTCTGGGTTGTCAAATTGGATGCCCTCATTGCACCTCATTTGGCACAAGCTGATTCTGGCAGAGGATTAGGCAAAGGGTTCATACAGACAAGTATGTATTTGGCTGATTCTCAATATTATGTATTCCTTCCGTTCTGATGAATAAGGCGTATTTCGTTTCGTTAAGACAATTGACCAACAATTACTCTTTTAATATTTGATTTATGTGATGCAAAATCACTATCATAACAGAGTACTAATTTTAAATACGAATCTAGTGACACAAATTTCATGTCATATAACTTTGTATTTATGGAGTAATTATTGGTCAAATGCATGTCTTAACGAAACAAAATATGCCTTACTTTTAGGAATGGAGGGAGTAATGTTTAATATGCTTATATTTGCGATTTGTCTTAATTTACTACTCCCTCCGTCCCATAATATAAGATCTTGCAAAACGATCTTATATTATGGGACGGAGGGAGTACAATCAATGCCTTTGTTCCATTGAAGCACTTGCGTTTGAAATTATTATCAGAACATCAGCCTGGAACATAAATGATTACATAAGCCCAGCAATTTAATGCCAGTATTATTCAACAGTACCAGTACTAGAAACAGTATTAGGGAAACCTTTATCTGGTATGTATGCCGTTTGTGACTGTATGCCATTGTCGTGTGTGGCTATATTATTCATTCTAGCTACTTCAGAATTTTGATGCTTATTTTTTTCCCAATGTTGGGTCATTCCTCCAATAATATTTTGTGTATTATACTATACAGGAGCGCAGGCATGCTTGAGATAGCTAGGAAGGGACTAGATGGATTATTTTGTGTGGTGCCCCAGCTGCCACTATTTTTTTTTGCATCAGTTCCAATCTTTCGATTGATGCCGCGCTTTTTCTCGAGGCGAGACGAGCATGATGCCCTTTTTTTTGCCTTCATCTTGATGCCTTCAGCTTTGAGGTTATGATCTTGAACTCTTCAGAAGCCACGGCATCTCCGTCGGATGGTCGTCGACGGTGTGTGTACAATAATGCAAACACTAAGAAATTCTTTGTTAATAATCATTGCTCCGGCTTTGTAGTTTCCTTTTTGTACTTGAAGTGGTCAGCGAGGCACCTGACTGGATAACATAATAGATCTTTTTGCCGGGTTTGCTAGGTCGGGTAGGTAGGTAGGTCTTCTGGTTGCAGGAGGACATGGCGCCCCACTGTGCTACTCTGTGCATTCCCGTTGTGCTTCAGGACATTGTAGAGCTTGTCTGCTATTGGTATTTCCTGCGTTGCATAATTTTGATCTTTATATCCAAGGGTTTGCCGTCAGGGCACTTCATAATTTTATTTCTAATCACTAAAGGACCTGGAGAAAATTAATTAGAGACAGGATGAAGCCTGGAAATGAGCATCGATTTTGCCGAATGCGGCCAGTTCAAAAATAGTGCTACAAGGACTTTACACATTTTTTGGTCAACTTTGACTGTCAGTTTGACTAAATGAAATAAACTTTGACTAAACTTATATGCTGCCCGACTTATATATTAGTATAATTGAAAGTCAAAATATATCTTGCCAAAGTGTGTGAATCTTGTTAACAGAAAATGCAGCTGAAAGGATTTTTCACTTTTTTTAGCATCATAAACTTTATTCATCAAATGATAGCCAGATCGTTTACATAATGGTGAAGAATAAAGTCAGGGATGGCAGTTTGCCAGAACTAATACAATGTTTTGCTAAATCATCCGCGGCCGAATTGACCTCTGCTACAGTGATCAAAAGTGATACTATCAAACTCCAGTGCCAGGAGGGAGCACTCGGCTATGATTGGTGTTCGAAGTAATTGCAAGAGCAAATGACAAGTAGTAGAATCGTCGTTCTCATTGATAATGAGATTACATATATATAGCCCCCGAAGGGGTACGTCCAAAGGGACATGAGACAACCGCCTCAATTAGGAAAAACAGGGATTAATAGGATTAATTAAATCCTAACACTCCCCCTAATCCATGCTTGTTAGTGTAAGTATCATCATCTTGAGAAGCTCCTCCAAAAACCCTGTGGGAAAAATATGAGGAGATAAGTGTTTGATATGTCGCTAAAACTCCTTCAAACCCAGTGGAAAAAATAAGGAGAAAATGATACAACATATAATGGTCATTATCCCTTTTAACTCAATACGAGAAAAACTCATAGAGTTTAGAGGACAATAAATGTGTCATGTATACTTACCCAAAACCCCGGTGGGAAAAACAGGAAGTATGACATATGATCTCATGTTGATATTACCTCATTAAAAACCTTTATGAGAACCTGTAAAGTAAACTCATGAAGGGAAAAAGAGTATAATATGATGCATTGAATAGGAACAATTCAGGAAGATACTTCCCCTGATTCTTGCAAAATTCGAAGCCGTTACATACCAAAACATAGAAGTTGGTAGAGACCCGCTGAACAAATCAGTCGCATTGATTTGACTTGCAAGATATGCAATATAGTGATATTGCTTATTATGTAACCTGTTTGCATCCGAGCAACACAAGAAACATTATCGTTGAGATAATGGTTGGTGGATGTAGCCATGAGGTCTGTTTCGAAGACTCTTCATGAGAGGACTACCACACCTAGTAGGAACACTAAACTTGTCTACGATCTGACATAGTGGGGATCTGATCGATGTATCCAATGATATTGGTGTTCAGATTTCTCCAAAACTGAAAAACCAAGACAAAATGTTTCATGCCTTGAAGATATCGAAAGATATTCTTGAGTACCAACCAGTGGCGGATCTACAGGGTGGACAGGGTGGGCCGCGGCCCACCCTGGGATTTTGGTACAACCCATATATATACCATAGTCCATAAGAGATTAGCAGATGGGCCAGAAGAAAAGAAACGAAAAGCCCAACAACCACAACCTCGACTCGTTCGCACAGCCGTGGACCGTGGTAGCCCGCGCACTGGCTCCCCGTCCCCAAATCCCCTCGCAGCTTCTCTACGCTCCAGCCAATCTCGTTGCCCTGACTTGCCGCCTGGATCCATGCCTCGCCGGCGACTATGCCCATCCCGCACCGGCCCGGCGCCACCGCACCCAGCCTAGTCCGCACTCGGCTATCGGCGCTTGGCAGCCGGCGTTCTGCAGCTCCAGCAGGCCAGCCGTCACGCTCCCAGCACGATTTGAGGTACCTTTGATGAGATTTCTGCTCGGTCCCCAATTTTTGTTTACTCTTACTCATTGCTCGGCATGCTGCCACCTGCCAGTACTGCTCATTATGAATTTAGGCTTGTTGTGCTCCTTTATAAATTGTAATGCAGTATTGCTGAATTCTGTCTAGGAATGTTACTACTTACAACTGAACTATTTCACTTTGGGGCAAAAAAAAAATCTATGTGGCATCTTGAGCTGTAATTTCCAAGAATTTTACTAATTACTACCAAATTGTTTCAGTTTAGGTCAAAAAATTGATACATTGTTCTCGTTTTTTGAATCAATAAATGTCATTGTCACATTGAAGAACAGAATGTCAATCATGATCACATGATTACATATACAACCCAATAACGGTGGCGCAATGGGCGCTCGCTGAGCTATGCCACGTCATTTTCCATACCAAAGGTGGAAGAATGAACGTATGCAGGTAGTCTTTGAACTTTTCAAGGTATGCAGGATTCTTTTATGCAAAATTGAGACTTATTTGAGAAAAAAATTGATTAATTTATCTTGTGCTATTGGTAAATTAATTAGTACATTCGCAGTTGTAAAAAAATATTATTAGGTTGGACCACCCTGGTTCAAAATCCTAGATCCGCCACTGGTACCAACCAATTGTGTTTGGTCGGTCCAATGGCATATGGAACGTTGAGTCCCAATATCTCATTTCCATCATCTCTTGGTCTAAATAGATCATTCTCTACATTTAGAGAATGAACTACCATGAGAGTTATGGATTGATAATATTTGTCCACAATGAATTTCTCCAATATATCTTGGATATAGACAACATAGTATACCATAATGTATAAATGAAGGTGCTCAAGTTATAGTAACGAGCGGTGTTTTGGTTTACCCAAATCCTTCATTTAAACTCCGTCATTAGATGATTACATGTGTCGTCATTGCAGACATACAAACATGCATAATCATCTTTGCAGGAGTAATCCTTTTGTATAAGGAACTCACTACGTCGGTTGTACCATATGTACCGACCACAATAAGTCGTATGGTGACTTACTAGTTTTACACAATGTATGTTGCATTTTGTATTTCGATTCAGAATTGAGATTCCATCGGAAATCAATCATATATGTCTGAATCTAGTGATCCACATGGATATGTAATCACTACATCTATCAACTGCAGAGATAGATGATTTTGTATTGCCAATGATATAAGTTACCGGAAAGAGATTCCACCTCTGGAGAATAGTTGGGTATCTGCGTGAACCCTTGTGCTACAATACTCGCTCTTTGTTTCACCACCTCATTGTTCTCAATTCTGTTTCCAAAAAAAACTGGTGTAGGTATTGCTTATGAATACCTTCCCATTATTGAGCAAGATCATTTCTACCTAGATTATACCCTTTGCTTGAGTTCAGTCCGAGTGTTGTTCACACTTTGCCATGGCCATGGTCTTTGGATCTGAATCATTTGAAAGGTTTTTGCAATCTAGTTGAGAAATGTATGTCGACAATTGTAGACTTTTGGTTATATGATTCTCCAGAATCTATATATCAATATATAGTTGATGGAAATATCGTTACCAATGGTGACTGCTCGCGATTTCCCAATGCGATTGAGTCGGGTATTCCGATGTCCCGGTCATTATGTGCACTATGACCTGGGTTGGTGGAGGTTTCCCGTCCACTGGGTGTATACTACCCATTAGGTGTCTATCAACGTGAAGTTGACTTGCATTTACTGATTCACGGGCCTTAATATCCTTACTCGCAAGAAGTTGAATCCTGATGTACTTCTGCCATACATCTCCCCCTGTTGCTTTGAACGGGGAGTGGAGTGAATTTTGTTGCTACCTCCACTCTTTCAGGCATACTTTTGCGGGATTGTAGGATTGTGTGACACCTTTATAGTCAGTAAATGAATCTGGCAGGTTATTTGCAATGTGTTGCAAATCTTCTGAACGCATGGTTCAGATCTTTGAGTACGTGGATTTAAGGCAGAAATGTGTTCAACATTCCACTAATTTCCTGGCATTCTTTATGGTACT